>NC_139515.1:69839571-69994571 GCF_947247035.1 Vipera ursinii
TATCATCACCTTCCCTTTTTGTTTGCGGTGATGTTTGGCGATTGTGGTCATGGTGCAGTCATGCTGGGTTTTGCTCTGTGGATGATCAACAATGAAAAGTCTCTTTTAGCTGAGAAAAGCACCAACGAGGTAAGTGGTTTAAGGTGATATCTCAATGCTTACAGCAAGCAGTTTTCAAATGTTTGTTTATTATGTTCTACTCTGTCCAATCTCTGAAATTCACGGGCAAGATTACACTGTGATTTAAAGCATAACTTTTCTAAAAATGTGTTTTAAAAGATCACAGAAAAACAGTTAAGCAAGGAGAGGAAGCCAATCAACCAGTTGATAACAAAGGAAAGCAGTTATTTATTAAATTTATATCTCACACATCTAACTATCCAAAGCAATTTAACATACAGAACAGTTTAAAACTGAGAACAATCCTGTAGCCATGTTGAGAAAAAGAGAAATATCTTTGCCCAGAGCTGAAAGATGTAAATGGGTCAGTCATGCTCCTTGGAAAGGGAATAATAATAATAATAATAATAATAATAATAATAATAATAATAATAACAACAACAACAACAACAACAACAACAACAACAACAACAATGATTTTGGAAGGTACCTTGGAGGTCATCTAGTCCAATCCCCTGCTCAGGCAAAGTCCCATATCTGAGCAGGCTTTCTTCCTGGTCACCCATCTCACTTCTCATGGTGAGAAGGGCCTCTGAAGATGACTCATTTTTTTCCAAGGCAGTAAACAATAGGTGAAAAACTGTTTTTGCAAATCTCTTCAACCTGATGTCCTCCCAGTCAACATGATTGGTTTTGGGAATTGCAGTCCCACATTTCTGGAAGACGCCAAATGGAGAAGGCTGCTGTAAATAAGACTGTAGTAAATGTCATTTGTTTGCTATTCTTGATCATCCCTTGATTATATATAATATTCTTGTGCAGATCTGGAACATCTTTTTCAGTGGACGCTACTTGATCCTACTCATGAGTATCTTTTCCATTTACACTGGCTTTATTTACAACGATTGCTTCTCCAAATCTTTCAACATATTTGGATCTTCCTGGCGTGTCCGACCCATGTACAATAATGGTGTATGGACGTAAGTGGTAAACAATGTTTATAATTGTAGAAAATAGCAAATGAATGCCCAGTTTGCTCTTTTGTTCTGCAATCTCTTTCTGAATTTATCCCTAGTAATCTCTAGCACAACATTTCATATTTCATAAAGATTGCTGTCTTTAATCAGCAGTTGACTATGATGAAAACAAACAGAAAACAGTAGTTACTAGAAACTTCTCTCAGTTTGATTCAGAAAAGGCATGGCTATGAAATATTTTATTCTGAGCTCATTTTTAACTTTGATTCTATCAAGCTCATAATAGAAGCCAAATAGAACCCCTAACCCTGAAATGTCTCTCTATGGATGTGGTGATAGGAATTACAGGTCCCCAAGAGACGTGAGCATGTTTATATTAAGGCATCTGAAAATTACTTACATGCTTAATGTAATTTCCAGGACATCTGGTGTCCATATTCAGATGAATTGGAGAACTGTTTTATAGGATCTCAGTCTAGAATATCCATCAAGGTGACAGAAACATATAAATTGAGACCTACCATGTTAGTATCTTCTGCAACGGACTACATATAGAAATAACTTGGCTTGTAATGAGTTATAGAGAAGAGTTCTTAAAGTCATCAAATTCCAGACTTCATCATAACTTAGGGAGGAGCATCATCATAGAACAATGTAGGATAGTTTATACAGTAATAGATAATCTTGAAGGTGTGAAGAGTGAGACTTTGGGCACATTGAAGAAAGAGCAAGCTGAATCAACACAGGAAATGAAAGAATGTATACAAATTATATAAGCGGTTAGTACAATCACACATTATCTGAGCTGTCCACATAGAAGCTGCACAGCCAATGTGGGCTTCAGTGCATTTATATTGTGTTTCTTCTTATTCTATTTCATTGTGAGAAATGGCTATCACATCTCAGTGACAATCTAACAATTTAATATTTTTCTGTTCATGCATAGGGATGAAGTTGTTCACAAGAGTGGTCTTCTGCAATTAGATCCAAAAACAAGAGGTGTATATTCCGGAAACCCCTATCCTTTTGGAATTGATCCGGTAATCAGAAATAATTATTTGGCAATTAAAAGGAATAGATACAGTAGATTAGGGATGAACGACTGGGACTCCAAGCCAGGAAGGATAGGATTCCTCAAAAAGGTTTTAAGAGCCAAGATTACAACTTTGTCTTCACTGTCTTTTTTACGGCAGTATATAAACAAATTGCTACAGAAAAAGTAGGAAAATGCTTTGTGTATTGAATTTTTCTGAAAAATGGAACAAAAAATTTCTAACATTTTTTTAAACTTGTGTCATGAAGCTTCCCCCCCCCAAAAAAACCCTCAATATAAATGCCTTATTGAAGTATCTGAAAAAATATGCAAAAAATAAAATCTAAATTAAGGTACAAGGTCCTTACAATGCTGGAAATATTCGGTGTTTCTCTTCCAGCCTCCACAGCTAGCATTTCTGATGTTGGTATTTCTGATTATGGGAAAAGACAAAAGACCATAGGACAATGATTCTTAAAGTATGGTCCTAGGACCCTGGGGTCCCTCAGGGCCCACTCAGGGGGTACAATAAATCAAAATTATTTAGCAACCTATATTGAAAAACAATACAATATTAAAATCCCATCAGACCATCATGAGTAGCAGTTACATTAATTTTAATTTTTAATTTGATGGATATTGATAAATATAAACCATACAAACAAAGCCTCTTTTGCGGTCCTCCATAATTTTTAAAAGTGGGAAGGGTTCCTGAAAGAAAAAAAAATGAAGACGGTCAGAGGAGATCAGCGCAGCTGGCCAGCAGATGGCAGCATGGATGGCTAGTAATCTTCCAAACTGATTCCAGAATACATCATAGAATGATGCAAAGACTACTTGACTGTGTCTCCTCTGCTTACAGCAGGGGTCTTCAAACTTGGCCCTTTTGTGACTTGTGGACTTCAACTCCCAGGCTGAGGAATTCTGGGAGTCCACAAGTCACAAAAGGGCCAAGTTTGAAGACCCCTGGCTTATAGCAACAGATCTACAAAACAGATTGCCTTTCAGCTGGTTCATTCTTAAGAAGACTTATAAAATACAAATCATAAAATAAAAATACTTTAGCAATCCATCATGCACAAATCTCTTTTCATCCCATATTTTGTGAATATGTGAGATCTTGAATATATTCTGGCAGAACCAGAAATCTATTGTTTCTTCTGGTCAATGAAGAGCAACTTATGTTAGGCTGGAAGTTTTATCCCACATTTCCTTATCTGAGCTTTGGTTAAGATGCATTTTTATTTAAGTAGAGTTGATAAGCTAAGGGCATAAATAGGAAGATCACAGCCCCTAAACATGATATTCTCAAACACTGAATCCCAACTTGTTGCTTTTCTCATGGAGAAAATACGTAGTTTCATGTTTGTAACCTGCAATATAGCATTCTTGGAAAAGCTGCACTGATTTTGAAAAAAATGGTTTTTGTCCAAATAGAAGCAGAGGCATCTGTGTTGTTATAATAATACAAAAATGAAAGATTTAATGTTTTCTCTCTTTTTTTAATAAACTTATAATAATTGACCAACAAAGATTCTTCAGCCTAACAGCTGATCTTCACTCACCTTTCTTCCTTTCTCCCTGTGTATCCCTAAGGGTAGAAAGAAAGCAAGTATTTTAGTTTATGAATTCAACTGTCTTTTATGCTTAGCTCTCCTTATCTATTTCTTTCAGATCTGGAATATTGCCATCAATAAGCTGACTTTCTTGAACTCGTACAAAATGAAAATGTCTGTCATCATAGGAATCACACACATGGTTTTTGGGGTGGTACTTAGTCTCTTCAACCATATGTAAGTGTTCGGATGATATTCTACTGCAGCTGTCCCAATCCACTCCGTCTAGATATCAGAGTGACTGACTTCCCTTAGTGTTCCACGTACTGATCTTTATGTTTTTCTACTCCTCCTTGAGATCACACTATGTAATGGATATCTATAACCACCCCAGTAATGCTTTCTTTCTCTTGTTTTATTATTTGTCTAGTTATTTCAAGCAAACTACCAACATTGTCCTGCAGTTCATTCCGGAGATGATCTTCATAATCTCCCTATTTGGTTACCTTGTCTTCATGATTATTTTCAAGTGGTGCCGATTTAATGTGAATAATGCCCATGACGCTCCAAGCATCCTCATTCACTTTATCAATATGTTTTTGTTTAGTTACAATGATCCAACAAATCGTCCTTTATATGAGCATCAGGTATAAATGTTTTATTGTCAACTGTGAATGTCAAATGAAATCTATCACTCAATTAGAGAGCTTTTACATGTTGGTTATGATTCAGTCCTACTCATTTCAGCACACTTAACAAAGAGCACATTTTATTCACATCAGCATGAGTGTCTGAAGAGGCAAAAAAACCACACAAATGTCTTGCATTAGATGTCTGGACACAAGCACATAATGGCCACATCTGTGTGATGATGTTATTGTCCACGTGCTGTCATTTCAGTGTTATGGTAGTTTGCTACAGACAGTGCTGCACATAAGCATTCAGTATCATAATGCAGAGATATTGCAATAGTAATATACAGTAGATACTAATTCAAGTGTGTAGATATTCTCCCTGGGACCACACATCAGTTTTGGCCTTGGTTTGTTATATAGTACAGCCCAGCAAGGCTCAAGGTTGACTCAGCCTTCCATCCTTCCGAGGTAGGTAAAATGAGGACCCAGATTGTTGGGGGCAATAAGCTGACTTTGTAATAATGCCGCTGGGGGAGGGGCGAAAGCCCTAATAAGCAGGCATATACATACATAGAATGAAGGCTATTGCTAAGCACTAAGCTAAGTTTGTGCTTAGATTGTAAGCCGCCCTGAGTCTTCGGAGAAGGGCGGGATATAAATGGGATTAAAATAAAAATAAAATAAATATAGATGTGAGGTGACTCAACAATTCTTCAGTTCCTACAGTTTCATTGTTGTTTTCAATAATGTATTTTTATCTATATTTATTGTTAGCAGCTTTGAGTTATTTATTAAGATGGGTATCTGTACAAGTTTGTTAAATGAATAAGTGGAGCAAATATCTGGATTCACATAACCTGTAAAGCCAAACAAATCCAATTTTGGCTTACTGTGAAATTAACCAAAATTTGGCCATCTTCATATAATGCACCGAGAAAGAAATAGAAAGTCTACATTCACAGATTGTACAAAATCAAACCCAACAAAATACTTTACAGTTTAAAGCATTATGTCCTATGAAAAGCCAGACTCAGAGAAACATTATTCAGAGATAGTTTATTTAGCTGGCCTTGGAATCAGTAGCAAAATGGTTGGCTAAGCAGGAATATGAGGTGGCTACAAGACTGGGTAGCTGGTATATAGTCCTCTACCTACTTGCAGCCTGGATGTTTTGGACCATTATGCTTGTAAAAAAAAAGATATTCAGATCTAATAAGTTTTGAAGACATCACTCAAATAATTTAGGTCAGGATACAGAATTAGCATTGCATAGAGAGAGAGAAAAAGTCAGCCAGCACATATTTTTAAATGCAGATGACAAATTGGGTTGTTTACTTACTCAAGGGCAAAACTGCCGTCAGCTTGCTGTCACTGTCTAACCATCTTGCATTATCTTGAAGCAAACTCAGTGTCATTTCTGTTTGCTTGCAGCTGGGAATGTCAAATTGAAAGGGAAATAATTTTCGTTGGCTCCGTGGTATTCATGGGAAGGGTTCAAAAATCAAGATGGCCTCTGCAACTGCATGAACAAATCCCTGCCCCTTGTGTATGAGTACTGTACAACATATTAAAAAGGCAGGATTTCAATCACACAAGTTCTTAATTTTTGTGAACCCCATTCCTACCCCCTGTGAACATGCATGCCCCATTTCTATTTAAAACATATACTGTAACTCCTTATAGATAATGTATTCCTTTAGGCAGAGGCTGACTTGAGAAACCTTTCTCCTTCTGACCAAGCTGAATTATTTCTTGGTCTCAGTCTATTACACACAAGCATCAGAAGTTAGCCTTATTGAAAAAGTCATAATTTAACATAGTATATTTAGGCTACCAGGCATCCACTAGACTGCAGCAAAGGTTTGGTGTTCTGTATCATTTATTGATTGATTGATTGATGCCATCTAATGACTATTCAGATTTTTGCATCCCAGTTGTGGTAACCCTACTGTAATATCTTTTGTCTGCCTCCGAACTTTGTTCAACAAACCATGATAGTTTAGTGCAACTCACATACCATGTAGAATCTATTTTTGCATGAAAATATGATATAAGGCCCGGCTAGTCATTTAAATATTCCAGCCACATTGTTGTGGGTAAGGGTCCTCCATCAGATCATGATACTTTTATGCAAATAAAATCACCCTTCAGTAAGAAACACTCATGCAATTAGCTGCAGCCATATCATGGTTTTCTCATACAGGTATCTTGTGATTATAGGAAAACAGAAAAGGCTTTCACGTAGCTATTAATAGGCATAGCTGGAGCCTGCAAATCGTTGATATGGAAAACTTACAGATTTCACACATTGTGCCAAGCCATGATTTCTTTAGACATGGTTTGTTGATTAGTTGGGTTTATTTGGCTTAGAGCAGGGGTGTCAAACTGCCGGCCCACAGGCTGAATGTGTCATGGCGAAACCGCGCCCACCCCATTGCTGGCAACGGAAAAAAAATTGTGATACGTCGCGATACATCATGTGACATTGCAAGTTTGACACCCCTGTCTTAGAGTGTTGTATGATAGCATCAACTGTCTTTTTTTTTCTTCCTAGCAAGAAGTTCAAACTTTCCTGGTCGTTTTCGCCTTGATTGCCATACCGTGGATGCTTCTCATTCAGCCTTTTATTATTCGAGCCAAGCATCAGAAAGCTCAGAATAGGGTAAGGAAAGGGTCTTTTCTGCCAAGGGATTGCTACATAGATAAAGACAGAAGACTGGGGCGAAATATGATGGAAACATTGAATTTTAGAGTTGGAAGGCGTCCCAAGAACCATCTAAACCAACTTTTTGCAGTGTACGGGGGGGAAAGGTAAGTAATCAGTGAGAGATGAAAATCCACCCTCTTCAGAGGTCGGGGATCCACAGCTTCTGTAAGAAGACTGTTCCACTCTTGTACCAATTTTATCATCAGGAAGTTTTTCTTTTATATTTAAATGAAATCTGGGTATCTGTAATATTAGAACACAGAATAACAGGGTTGGAAAGGACCTTGGAGGTCTTCTTGTCCAACACCTTGCTTCAGCAGGAGACCCTATACTATACTATTCCAGACAAATGATTGTCTAATCTCTTTTTCTTGAAAGCCTCCAGTGATGGAGCACACACAACTTCTTTAAGCAAGCCATTCTACTGATTAATTGTTCTCATTGTCGGGAAGCTTCTCCTTAGTTCTAGGTTGCTTCTCTTTTTATTGATCTTCCAGTTGCCCTCAGGTGTTTGGGTTAATAGATTGACCCTCTCTTCTCTGTGACAGTCCCTCAAATCTTGGAAGACTGCTATCATACCACCCCTAGTCCTTCTCTTTGCTGATTAAAGGTAAAGGTAAAGGGTCCCCCGCACACGCGTGCTAGTCGTTTCCAACTCTAGGGGCCGGGGCTCATCTCCGTTTCAAAGCCGAAGAGCCAGCACTTGTCCGAGGACGTCTCCGTGGTCATATGGCCGGCATGACTAGATGCCAAAGGTGCACGGAACGCTGTTACCTTCCCACCGTAGTGGTCCCTATTTTTCTACTTGCATTTTTACATGCTTTCGAACTGCTAGGTTGGCAGAAGCTGGGACGAGTAACAGGCGCTCACTCTGTTACACGGCACTTCAACCCGCCAAACTGCCGACCTTCTGATCGACAAGCTCAGCTGATTAGACATACCTAATTCCCACCGCTGTTCATTGTACGGTTTGGCCTCCAGACACCAAATCTTCTTTGTTGCTCTTCTCTGCACTCTTTCTAGAGCCTCCAAATCTTTTTTGTATCATGATAACCAGAACTAGATACAGTATTCCAAATGTGGTCTTACTAGTGCAGTATAAAGTGGTACTATCCTTTTGCATGATCTTGATACTATCCCTCTGCTGATGCACTGGCTTTTTTGCCGTTGCTGGCTCACACTTAAGTGGTTGTGCACCAGAACACCTAGATCCCCCTCGCAATTACTGCTATTGAACAGGTATCACCTATTTAATACCTGCACATTTGGTTTTTCTTGCCTAAATGTAGAACCTTGCTTTTCTCACCATTGAGTTGCATTTTGTTAGGTAGCACTCAGGGTTCAAGTCTGAAGATCCTTCTATATCCTGAGCCTATCTTCTCTGCAGTACCCTTTTATGTAGCTGAATATTTACGTGTTATCTTTTTTCCCCTGTACCAAATACTCCAGATTTCTTCAGCCCATCCTTAAGTCCCTGTTGCACCTTTTCACCGTTTGCTGAACCTACTCTATCCTGTCAATTTGGAAACTTTCTTCCTCTTAGGAAAACGTTTACTATTTCAATAGACAGAGTTAAATTTGGGCAGGCTCAGGCATAAAGGCCACAATACAGTATTCGATCTGTCATATCAAGTCAAGGTCATAAATGTCTGAACAAATACCATTTCATATGCCTTTGGAATAACTGCCAAATCAGGATCTTCAGATGAAAGTTAAAGCCAGTTTGCAAACAAGAATTGGGGCAATTCTTTAAAATGTCACTTCTAAAACCAATAAAGATAACATGATTTTATTCCAGTTTTTAAAAACTGCTACTGCAAAAAAAAAAGCAGACAAGTGAGGAACCGCACCAACCATGGCTTGCTTATGTGTTTCGAACATAAATTATGATTTAAATTCCAGTCAGAATAAGTCACCATGTAACATTGTACCTGAACCAGCCCACAGAAATGGGTACAAAAGATTTCGATCACAGTTGGCTAAAGTACAATAAGTCATATTCATTATTTTTATTTATTTATTTATTTGTTTGTTTGTTTCGATTTATATACCGCCCTTTTCCCAAAGGACTCAGGGCGGTTTACAGGGCAAATTAAAACAGTGCAATGTACAAATTAAAATTAAATTAAATTAATAGCCCCAAAGCAGTTTAAAATTTAAAATTAAAACCTTAAAACCCCTCAGTCCAGGCCGGCTAAGTCAAATAGCCATTTATTTATTTATTCGATTTCTATACCGCCCTATTCCCGAAGGACTCAGGGCCGTTTACAGGGCAAAGTTAAAAACAGTTAAAACAGTACAAAAGTTAGAATACAGTTAAAATTAAAATAGAATTAAATAACGTTAGCCCAAATTTTAAATTTAATTAAAAATATAAAACCCCTCAGGTATTTAGGTCCCGGCGAAAGGAGTGAAGGTTGGGGGCGATCCGGAATTCCACAGGCAGCTGATTCCATAGGGCAGACGTGCCCACCGAGAATGCTCTCCCCCTGGGGATCACCCGCCAGCACTCCCTGAACGGTGGGACCCTGAGGAGGCCCTCCCTGTGGGAGCGCACAGGACGATGGGAATACTTGTCATGTGAATTATAGGGAGGTATCTTACATCAAAGGGACGCGGTGGCTCAGTGGGTTAGGATGCTGAGCTTGTTGATCAGAAGGTCGGCAGTTTGGCGGGTCGAATACCAAGTGCCACGTAAGAGAGTGAGCGCCTGTTACTTGTCCCAGCTTTTGCCAACCTAGCAGTTTGAAAGCGCGTAAAAATGCAAGTAGAAAAATAGGGACCACTACGGTGGGAAGGTAACAGCGTTCCGTGCGCCTTTGGCGTCTAGTCATGCCGGCCACATGACCACGGAGATGTCCTCGGACAAGCGCTGGCTCTTCGGCTTTGAAACAGAGATGAGCACCGGCCCCTAGAGTCGGAAATGACTAGCATGCATGTGCGTGGGAACCTTTACCTTTACCTTTATCTTACACCAAGTCAGAAGATAACCCCAAATCTGTCTTCACTGGCTACCAGCAGCTTTGATTCCAGGAAGTTCAGGCATGTCTTTTTTTCACATCAGGCTGAAAGTATGGAGGGTTTAACTTGAGATTTCCTGTTTACAAAGCATGGGTGTCATCATGGAGCTCCATTTCTTGCTTTGCTCAAGTATTGGGAAAAATATGGGGACCCAAAAGGTTATTATGGAATGCTGATAATCAGTCTTTGTTGGTTTTTCTCTTAAGATGGCTTCGTCAAGTCTCTCAGAAAGTCCTACTGGTGATATTGAAGTAGAGATCATGGACTCTAACCACTCTGAGCAAAAAAACCAAGAAGTTGATAGCAGTGGAGGACATGGAGGACATGACCATGGAGAAGTAAGATGCAGGAATTAGAAGATTTAAAGGAAGTACAATCACTCAATTAATTTAGTGAAGTAATTAATTTAGTATAATTTAAGTAGTGCTGGTGGTGTGTATGTGAGGAGAAAGGGGGAAATGCTTAAAACCTTTTTGGGGTCCGTGGATCCCATTCACACTTTTTCTTTGGAACCCATTTAGTTTCTAGATGTAGTGCTGTTTAGAAGCCATTTACTGTCTCTAGATTTAATGGTGCTTAGAATAAATTGACTGAAATCAGTAGGATTTATTGAAAAATAGTTGAATCAAGTTCCATTTATTGCAGCACAATGAATGGGAAACATTATAGGAGTATTCAACCTTATTTTCCTAAAAACCTTATTGCAGTTCAACTTTGGAGACATCTGTGTGCACCAGGCGATCCACACCATTGAATATTGCTTGGGTTGTATTTCCAATACAGCTTCCTATCTCCGGCTTTGGGCACTTAGCCTGGCTCATGCACGTGAGTTTACAGCTATTGATCCTCTTGACTGTGAAAAAGAGTTGGGTTGGGCCATCAGTTAAGATACATCAATATTTGGTATCCACTCAGAACAGTCTTCAGCAGTCTTGTGCCCACTGATGGCTGGTATTGCAGTTCCTCAGGCATCTTGGACATTGATTATGCTAGATGGACATGATGGAAGTTGGACAAGGTCAGGTTGCAGAAGATTCCGAATAATCTCTTTTAATCAGGGTTGTAACCTTTTCAACCAAAGATTTTAATTCTGTTTTTATAATTTGCTGATTCCTTCAAGATAGCAATCAGGCGCTTCTTTTAAGACCGCAGGCAGAGAAATTTGTTATAACATTACTCTTGAAAACTGCACTTTGATGTTGCAGTTGTAGGAAAGCACTGATCCAGGGATCTAGGCTTAATCTACTTTAGTCACAATGAGAAAGAAAACTTGCATCATTCTAAGACTAAGTGAATGATGTGAAGGAGCAGTTGCAAGGCACTAAGCAATGTAAATTAAACTGGAAAATATTTAGTCCAGTTAAAGTTTGCAGATTAGGACAAAATTGAATTATCCGGAGCTCTGTTGTGGTTCTGCCAATTTTTTCCAAGGTATTTGTGCACTTTGCTTCTTAGCAATTTTTCCCTGTGTCCCTAGTTGTAGGAATTCTTTCCTTGCTGATAGTTATCTAACAACTGCTAGAATCTGTATTTCTAGAGCTTTTCCAGAGTATTGTAATTTTTTATTAGAATAGGAAAGGGTGGTGGTGCAGGGACATCTCCAGGAGGGATCAGAAATCATAAAAAGGTCACTGTGACCATGCCATTCAGCCTGTGATCACATGGTCATAATTGCTATCTTGTATCTCCCCTGTGGATACTTAGTTAGGAGTATCATGTCTGTCAGTGTTTTCCAGTTATCTGCCATGCTTGACATTTAGATCAGACAGAACAAGACTACACTAGAGCGCATAGAACTTAAATTCTGGGTCCTTCTCTGCAGGAATGGAGGGTTTTAAGACTGAAATGAATGCCTTAAGGCCCTCTTTGCACCCACTCCTAAATCAGCCTAATTCTTTTGAGAAGAATGGGGGTTTCATGATCTGAAATGAGTGCCTTAAACCTAAACTTTGACGCCTAGTAAAAAGCCTCCCTTGAGCCAACTCTGTTCCCAGTGACTACCTAGGTATGTTCTTGAAGCTTCTTGGAATTCAGCTTAGCACTAAATGCAGGGGGATATAGAAGTGTATTTCTCTCTTGCATTTTTTCTTTTGTGTTTCCTTGTTCTTCAGAGCTCTCGGAGGTTCTTTGGTCCTTGCTGTTTTCAATAGGCTTTAAAATGACTGGCTGGATAGGACTCATTGGGATTTTTGTCCTCTTTACTGTGTTTGCTGTTCTGACAATAGCAATTCTACTCATCATGGAAGGTCTTTCTGCCTTTCTGCATGCACTCAGGCTTCATTGGTAAGTAGATTGTATAAGAACTTTAAGGCACAGATGTTTCCTTCTGAACCAGCCAACCCCGCCGCCCCCTCCCAAACTATAGTAACAGGAAGGCATGCACATTTCCTGTGATGTTTGCATTGCATTGCTCAAAGAGTAGTTGAAATGTGCATATAAATATGCATGATATTATGGATAATTGGTTGTGAAATATTGATAGGGCTCTAGACCAGAACCATGTTGAGTGAATATGGTGGGAGTTTTAGTTTCACATATCTGGTAGATGCAAAGTTGGGGGGGAAACTAGCCTGAAACAATCCCACAACAATAAGGTCATTCAAGGTACTTTTTTTAAGTGGTCCCAGTAGCAATGGAGAAGTTGGAAACTATAGCCTTTTTAATTTCTTCTGTCACTTCAAAGTTTTGTTCCATTGAAAGATACCTTATTTTAATCTATTTTTATTGTACTCTTTCTCCCTTTTTTTGGCCAACTGCTTTTTTATTTTTTCAGAGAAAAATGGGCTAAACACAATAAAAGTAAAGAAATCATTTCATCTTTTTCCTATTAGGGTGGAATTCCAGAACAAATTCTATTCTGGTTCTGGCTCTTCCTTTGCACCGTTCTCCTTCAAGACCATAATAGAAAGAAACGAAGAATGACTCCTATTAATGATGCTGAAATCTGAAACTTCTGAGGTTTCTGCTATTCTTTTTCTTGGTGAGCATTTCCTTGAGAATTAAGAGCCAGGAGGGATACAGAACTTCCACACTAGGACTTTAGACACCAAACATGTTGTCAGAGACAAGCATAATAAAAATTCTGCCTATTAAACAGATGTGTTGGGACTGTGACTCTTCTACTGCTTAGGAATTCTGAAAAAAAAATGCTTCTAGCACTTCTGGAATGTACTAGGTTGGAAAAAGGCTGCTTTCCCTTTGCAATCCATTTAGAAAAATAACCCTATCAAACAATTAAAGCACTCTTTCTCAACCTTAGCAACTTTAAGAAGGTGTGGACTTCCACTCTCAGAATTCCCCGACCAGGAGTTGGGGGTTGAGGTTCACATCTCTTAAAGTTGCTAAGGTGGAGAAACACTGACTTTAGAGGTGTGTGTAAAATCCAACCATTTTGTCAAAATTATGAAGTAAGAATTGTGAAAGTTGACGGACGTATCTGATAACACAATACACTTATTAAAGGGCAAAGCTTGCATCATGGCCTCAGAAGACTCATTTCTTCACTTGCCCCTTTGAGATGGTCTCCAGGAGCAGTGAAACACATTTTACAACAAATGTGTAAACCACACCTTTTCTTTCACTATTATGTTTTGGATGCTAATGAATTCACTGCAATTGTTTCTGAGCTAGAGATACCATTTGACTCTGCTGGTGTACACTACCGTATGATTAGGTATTCTTTCTTTAAAAAATAGGAAAATTAAAAAACAAAACATATCATGTCTCGATTCACATAACAATTGTCAGACATTCCTCACTTAATAAACCCTAACTCTGGAATTATCAATATGTCCAATGAAATCTGAATGGTTAAGGCAAGAACCAGGATTTTGTTATCATAGGAATGAAATTATTCCAATGTTAATTTACCACTATTAGAACTGCTAAATCTGCTCTTGGTTTATATTTTACTGGTTGGTTAAAATTTGTTGAAACAGTCTCACAATTGTGATAGTACTATCACATATTCAAACAGCATGCTGAAACTCAGAAATGAATATAAAACCAAGGACAAAAAGTGCCTATTTGCTTCTCTGTCTCCAATATTACATTATATAAAATTTAAATTCACAACCTAGTGTAAAATATAAAATGTGTGGTTTTCCTATTTCCTCCACTCAACTGCTTGTTCTTGGATTTAGTCACAAAACAAAAATAAATTTTTAGAATCATCTTGGTCTCTCTCTCACACACACACTAACACACTCATACCATGTGAAGAGCTTCTGAGAAAAGATTTCATTTACCTTAAGATATGATTGGATAACAAAGTACTTTTTAAAATTAATCTTTTCCAGGGGTGGGGTTATATTGGCACCTCATGCAAACAAGACAAGAATTGACTGGCAAGTATTTAGCATATAAACAGGTTTGGCTGTTAGAATCCTTTGTTATCTTAATTGCTCCGTAATTTATCATTAACTGGCTAAACATATTAATCGATGATCTGATTTGAGAGAACTGTTAGATAAGGAAAGAGGTCTGGAGTGTTCCTTAAGTCCTGGGAAACAAAATAGTATTCAGAAGAAACTCTGGCAGGTTCCTCTCTGAGTCACTGGAGAATAAGGAGGGGAGGTAAAGCACAATTAAGCACAATTAGGCCTGTAAGAATCTGTTATCAGAACTTATGTCAATAAAGTAAAATCCTAGTCTTCCCATGGAGTGAGTTTCCTATTCTGGTCTACTCCAAATGGCTAACCGTCAGAAACAAGCTGAGATTGTTTGTCGTTACATCTTGAGATCATATTCTCACATTGAAGCCCAGGGTTGTGCATGGTTTAAAAATGAATTCTGTGGTGACACAATCTGTACTATTCAATAAATAAGTGAAAAAGATGCTGATGCTTTAAACATCCCATTTCTCAGAACCCTCCCGCAGCAACTGGGATTGGAAATTACCAAGAAAAGGACATGCATACCTATGAATACCACTTGCTCTCTTGACCCCGCATATTTTGAAGTATATGAATTTACCAGTGGGGATTGGCTGTTAGATCCAAGAAATGATAAATGAATTTTTGCCAGAATTTGGATTTGCAAGAGTATTCCTGACCTAAAGGAACCAACGGTCCATTTGCTCCTGAAGAAACCCTCTCTGGGCCCAGTCATAAATATTCCCTTTGGAGACAAAGTGCTTAAGAGAATGGTTTCTGTGCAGCTTCACACAGTCTTGGAGTTCTTGGAGTTATCTCAACCTTTTTCATTGAGATTCAAGTCTGATTTGGAGGCAGAATAAGTCATGGTCACTCTACTCCAGGGGTCTCCAAATGCTAAGACTTGTAGACTTCAATTCCCAGAATTCCGCAGTCAGTCATGGAAGTCCACAAGTCTTAAAGTTGCAAGTTTGGAGACCTCTGCTCTAGTAGATAATGTTCAACCAGAAGAAAAGCAATGCCCTTTCTAAATAGCCTTTGATACAGCTAACCATATTATTATCTTTCAGTTGTCTGGAAATTGGACCCATTGGGTTAGACAGTGTTAGAATGGTTCTACTTCCTTCTTTTGGAGACAGTCTTAGAAAGTTGTATTATATGACTTTGCCTCTATATCCTAACAACTTTGGAGTACCGTGAATCGTTATCACTAGTGCTATTTAACATCTATGACATGTGATATTGTTGCAGGAGATCATGGGGGTTTGGGAGTCTGGTGTCACCAGTATCCAGATGTTACTCACCTCTACATCCTAACATCTGAATCAGGAAAAGCTATGTATACCCTGAACTAGTATCAGGATAGTGTGATAAATGGATGACTGAAGGCCAATAAACTGAGATTAAATCCTACCATGATGGAGAATAGCTGGTTTCTGGAATTCAGAAACAGGAAATTTTGGCTATTCTAAATTGTAGAGCACATGAAGAACAATCTTGAAGGATAGTGAGAAGATCTGTTATGAAAGGCATGATCTGATAAGTGTGACTTAAATCCATTCCAAGAAACAAACTTTAGAAAATGTCTCAGATAGGCTCCTCAATTCACACAAAATAAGGAAGCGGGAAAACATATTCTAACTTACAGGATACTGTTATTATAGCTGTTCTCATAAAAAGAGTTTTAGACCTATATGGTATTGGTTTCTTAGTGTGATCTACCTTATAAAGGTAAAGGTAATGGTTCCCCTACACATGCGTGCTAGTTGTTTCCACCACGAGAAATGATTGACTTAGAGGTAGGCTTTGTATGTTTCTAGTTAGAGAAGCATGATAGACAGTTGTGTTGACCCAGCAGAAGATGACAATCCAAAACAACACTAAGTCAAGATCTTTATAACACTCAGAATAGTTTGTTTGATATAGGAAGTTTATAAATGCAAAAGCTTATTCAGTTCCTAATTGTAAGGTAAAGGTAAAGGTACCCCCGCACGTGCGTGCTAGTCATTTCCAACTCTAGGGGCTGGTGCTCATCTCTGTTTCAAAGCCGAAGAGCCAGTGCTTGTTCGAGGACATCTCCGTGGTCATGTGGCCGGCATGACTAGACGTCAAAGACGCACGGAACGCTGTTACCTTCCCACCGTAGTGGTCCCTATTTTTCTACTTGCATTTTTACGTGCTTTCAAACTGCTAGGTTGGCAGAAGCTGGGACGAGTAACAGGCGCTCACTCTGCTACATGGCACTTGGGATTCGACCTGCCAAACTGCCGACCTTCTGATCGACAAGCTCAGCATCCTAACCCACTGAGCCGTTGCACTTATTTATAATGCATAGTAGTAATTTGAAGTTTTTAAAATAATACTTGCCATTGGAAGTCTGAGTAGCTCCCATGGTTATGCTTGTCAATTGCCAACTTTGGTTGATATACCAACTGCATTCTTTCCTGGAGGTTATCATAGCTATAGTTGTTCATTTGCTGGTAGCTTCACATTTAGGTTAATGTACGTAGGTTCCTCTTTGAGCCAGTACCAGAAGCTGCCAATGTGATGAATGTAGGTGCCAAATTACTGAGCAGGGCATCTGGTCGTGCACATGTTGAACCCCCTTTTTCTTTTAAAGTTACAGCTCAGATACTAAGCTGAGTTCAAAATTTGGTTTATGCCTTACAAAGAAATAAGCAATTTTGGATCAGGATGCCTCTCAGAGCATCTTCACCATTAAAATTGGGTAAGTCACGGAGCTCATGAGTGCCTTGCTAAATATACCAAGAGACATCTAACATCATCTCAAGCAGGCTTTTTCCCAAACCATTATCATGGAATTCACACCCATTTATGCTAATTTCCACTGGAGATAATGAGGTTATTGCCAAGTAACAATCACTAGTTGGACAGATGGTATCCACAACAGAAAGTAATTGGAAATTTGAGAAGCCAGGGAAATCATCTTCAATGGAAGACAGGATACTTAAGTACAATCCTTAGCTATCTTGTAACTAAGATAACTACAAAATCCAACTTTCCATTCCAGAAATATCATTACAAGTTATTTCTTTTTGGGGGAAGCAAGTATGCAACAGTATTTTCTTTTCCATTAGATTGGAAGGGGAATACTCGAAACAACCCAGAAATGAACCCAACAGAACCATATTGTAAAATGCCTGCAAAGGACTGATGCCTTGATTCATGCATGACGATGAACATCTATTTTCAGCACTTTGACAATGCCTGATTGATTTCACTCAGAGTGAGAGTGATGAACCCCTTACATGCATCTTGATCTATTACTCCATCACTGGAAGCCTTCAAAGAGAGACTGGACAACCATTTGTCTGAAATGATATAGGATCTTCTGCTCGAACAGGGTTGGACTAGAAGACCTCCGAGGTCCCTTCCAACTCGAATATTTTATGTTCTATGTTCCTGATGTTTGATTAGGATTACCTGGACAAGGAATTGCACCAACCATGTATTGAGCATTTGTAAACTGGTTATGAGAGTTCTCCTTTCAGTGACAGCATTATTTATTTTATTTATTTATTTATTTATTAGATTTCTATACCGCCCTATTCCCGAAGGACTCAGGGCGGTTTACAGGGCAAAGTTAAAAACAGTTAAAACAGTACAAAAGTTAGAATACAGTTAAAATTAAAATAGAATTAAATAAGGTTAGCCCAAATTTAAAATTTAATTTAAAATTTAAAAATTTAAAACCCCTCAGGTTTTTAGGTCCCGGTGAAACGAACGAAGGTCGGGGGCGGTCTGGAGTTCCACAGACAGGTCGTTCCACAGGGCAGGCGCACCCACAGAGAATGCCCTCCCCCTAGGGATAACCCGCCGGCACTCACTGACCGGCGGCACCCTAAGGAGGCCCTCCCTGTGGGAGCGCACAGGACGATGGGAGATTGATGCTGGCAGCAGGTGCTCCCTAAGATAACCCGGACCCATGCCATTTAGGGCTTTATAGGTCATCACCAGCATCTTGAATCTCACCCGGAGGGCAACCGGAAGCCAATGCAGCTCACGGAGGAGAGGTGTTACATGGGAGTGTCGGGAAACTCACATCACAACTCGTGAGGCCGCATTCTGCACCAGCTGAAGCCTCAAAGTGGTCCTCAAGGGCAGCCCCATGTAGAGAGCGTTGCAGTAGTTTAACCTGGAGGTCACGAGCGCATGAGTGACTGTGCGTAGAGCATCTCGGTCCAGATAGGGCCGCAAATATAACATCATGTCCAATCATTACACTTCTTTGAAGAGTCTCCATCAGCCTCAATCAACTCTGAACTTTATGAGACAAACATAACACGCTCAAAACAAAAGACAAGCATTCTTAATGTAATTCTAGTTTTTTGTATGTGATTTCACTGTTTTCAGAGGATTTCAGATGTAGCTGCTCAAGATTTTCTCCCCCCATTTTGTGGGCATTATGGGATATTATTGCAATGGCTTCTTTCCAAATGATCAGAATTTAAGTGGAAAGAAGATTATCTGAAACTGAATATGTTTGTTTACTTCTGAAAGTTCTGAAAGAAAGGATTTATCCTTTATCCTTTGAAATACAGTGTACAGGTTGTGTTTGGGTTGCCAAGTTTTCTTTCCTGTACAGCTAAATATACATGAAGCCGGATCCAAACATTTTAGTTCTTACCCCATTGATTAATAGAATACACTCCTAAATCTCTGGTTCTAAATTTAAATCTCTAGCCAGAACTGACCAGAGCTGTTTTATCATCTGATAGAAAGGAAAAGATGGCACCAGAAATCAGCTGATTTATCCTAATTTATCCGGTGACTTTTCAGCACTGATGATGGGACATTGGGATGGCAGCAGGCTAACTAAGGATGCTCTGAGCCCACAGCATGGCATGATCTCTGTAAGTGAAATGTTTAACAATAGAAAAAAAAGGAGGGATTTAAAATCTTTTGGCTGCCAAGATTAGGAGTGCATATTGAGAATAATAGGTAAACAGATAACAGATAAAATCTAAGTACAGACTCAAGAGGAAAAGCAGAAACCATTGCCAGGCCCAAATCTGCTTCTTGAGGTGGCCACTTCATTTTAAAATTCATGCAATTTATTTAATTATACACCACTCTGAGTCATATTTTGTGAGATGGGCCACCATATAAAGATGATAAATAGTAAAATAAAATGTCTGTGAAAAGGCCAGACAGAGTCTTTTACTCTTCTCAGTATCATTAAACTTGTTATTCTCAATACGTACTCCCGATCTTGACAGCCCAAAGACTTTATCCATACTTCTTTTTTTCTATTGCTAAACATTCACTTTCATCTATCATTCCATTCTCTGGTCTTCCTGTATTTTCGAAAAGAAGAAATGTTATTGCACAGCAAATTGCTCCTCTTACCTGCTGTCCTGTTCAATTGAATGTATAGGTTTGTCCAACTTATCAATGGAGTTGAAAATGTATTAAAATTGTGCTATACAGTATATTTAAATTTGCTTTTCTGTATCGATAGATTCCTAACCTTACATATCCTTCAGTTTTTGCAGTTTTCCAAATTTGGCAATGCCCTTCATACACGCATACAGTACATATTGCGCCTTTATGAAGCCTCTGAAAGAGCATGTTGTGAAGTGCAGTAATATTCTTGAAGAACTGTGGCAGACACATCCCCTCTGGAAGGCTTGCACAGATGCTTCAGGGGCTTTTCTAGGACACCTGTACAAATGTGTACTTGCACAATTGCTCCCTGGATTGTCTCACTGGAATTTTTTGCATGCAGGGCAGGCACAGAAATTTGAGGAAGCAGCAATGCCAAGTTTCTGAGGATGTACTGAGCTCAGTTCTTGGAAAATTGTAAACAAAATGCAGGGACCCTTGGAGAAGGCCTCCAGAACTGGACAACAGCAAGTAGAGTGACAGCATGCATTAAACCCAACGGGCCAAGAAAATATAACAAAGAAAGAATAAGAGGGAAAGAAAGAAAAACATGGGCAGAATTGTAAGATTCTATTAATATGTCTAATCTCAATAAAGTATATATCTAGTCATCCTTTGGAGTCAGCTTTCTGTTTTACGTATCTATCCGGAAGGGCTTGACAGAAAAAGCATGTATGCTTTGGAAAATAAGCACAGAAACACAACCTAATATTAGGTCATCTTTAAGGAAATGTTGTAACAATTCCAGGTTAACCGATCAGTAAAACCAAGGAACTGAGAATAAATATACTTTCACAAAAATAAGAAATGGAGAGGAACCCAAATAGACAGATTTATCCATGTTGCTTTCCAACCAGTTCCCTTCTTAGAAGATTTGTTGAATTCAGACTAATAACATACAACACAAGATATTTTTTGAGCAAAGCATTTGCACTGTTGCAATTTGACCTCTTCTCTGGCTTTTTTTTTAATCAATCACTTAAATAACAGAGCCAACCTTTTGTGAGAATGCAAAGCAGCAGTGATACATGGGACTGAAATAGCAATCCCATTTCTTGCTTTAAAAAAAAGTAAACCAACAGCAAAAGAGCATACAATTACACACTTGTTAGGAAATTCCTGATTTGGCCACCTGCTCTCTACGCAGAGGGAAATAATTACTAGGAAGATCTTAAACCTGAAATCTGAAGAGGCAAAGATGTTAAAATGGGAACTGTACACCTTCAGCCATGAAGGAAGGAGGTAAACCCAGGTGTATTGGATGATTACAGCAAGCACAGTAGACCTACATACTGTATTTGAAAACACAAGGACAGAACAAGACTTATCTGTTTGACGAAAGGTAAGGAAAATATTCACTGTAGAGGTGTGAAACAAGTTAGTTCCCTATTTTTTTTCATTATAAGAACTTAATTTACTTAACTGCATTTAGTAATGAATTTTATGGTATTAGTGCAATGGCAAGCTGATGTTCTCCAGATGTCATATAATGTCAGATTGTGAAAAAGACTTAGTCTGGAAATACAAATCAGCCACAGACCTTACTGAATACTCTGGGGTTTCATCTCTCAATCTAATCAACCTACAAGGATGGCTGCGGAGATCAAGTGGGATGGTGTAATAAATAAAAATGAAATAAATAAAGTTGTAAATGTATAAACATCTTTCTGCAACTAATTCCTGTTGAACCTAAGTGTTCTTCTGTATTAAGATATAGGATTACACTGCATGATAATTCTGGCCACTAAGGAATTCATACATTTGCTATGTATTGCAATGCTCACTCATACTGTTGTCATAATTATCCATTCCTTCAGTAATCATAATTATTTTGCTATTATCATTCACTATCAAACTATTGCCATCTGAAATTAGGACTTGTCATTTTATAGAATTTGCAATTTATTTTTTACAAAGCCGGGGGTGGGGGCATATACTTAGATTTAAAACTGGATTGAATGAAGTAAGCATAATTTACAAAGCAATGTCCAGTTTAAGCAGAGCTGAGTATTGATCAGCTGGTTCTGTTCTTCACCCCAGGAGTAGTAGCCGACAGCCCTTAAAGGGATTTTTTTTAATATCAGAGATGGGGGAACATTTTGGATCTGGATTTTGATTTTAGGGGTTTTTTTTTAAAAAAGAAATTCTTTTCCAACAGTAGCAGATGAAAAATAATGGGTAGGTGACCAGGAGAAATTCAGATGCAAAATAATCTCAGGAGCAAAGTACCATACCATAAGAGCCTTGGTGGAGCAGTGGGCTAATGCCTCCTTAAGTAACACCAGCTGCCTGCAATTAGTGCAGGTTCAAGTCCCACCAGGCTCAAGGTTGACTCAGCCTTCCATCCTTCTGAGGTAGGTAAAATGAGGACCCAGATTGTTGGGGGCAATTAAGCTGACTTTGTAATAATGCCGCTTGGGGGGGAAGCCCTAATAAGCAGGCATATACATAGAATGAAGGCTATTGCTAAGCACATTGGTTTGTGCTTAAATTGTAAGCCACCCTGAGTCTTCGGAGAAGGGCGAGATATAAATGCGATTAAAATAAATAAATAAATAAATAAATAAATAAATAAATAAATAAATAAATAAATAAATAAATAAATATTGTTCTTAATTTACCATTATCCAAGCCCACAACTTTAAGATTCCTTTATATTTTCTATGTAGTTTTCAACTGAATTAAGAGTTTTCTATATACAAAACCTCCAAGGAAATTAATACAAATAGAAAGATGTCAGTCAAACAGCAACAAGGAACAAATGCTGTGACTGTTGAAGAAATGGGAACTCAAGAACAGGAGCCAAAGAAAGGTAATCTAGTAGTTTGGTATTTATCTTCTCTCTCAGTTGCGAGTTCTTGACTAAAATTCCCTCAAAGTCTCAATGATTTCTTACAGACTTACAACTTTGCAGATTTAGGCATACTTTAATATTATGCATACGGAGCAGTTTGGGGATGTGGGTGCATAACGTATTCCTGACACTTATGGACAAAAAGTGACTTATTCAGACTTATAACATCTTGTTGGTGGATGGTCTTCTGTCCCTCTCATAATTGTTTATTTGAAATCATCTTCTCTTTCAATCATACCTACATAAGATTCTTCTTTTGTCCATAATAAAACCAATTTAGTAATAAATAGTTATAGGAAGGAAGACAACAGGCCTTGCAAATGCCCCTTGATAGCTTTTGGAGTGCTGATGGAGATAAGGTAGGACATTTAACTGTAGATTTGTGGATTGCAGTGAAATTAATTACGTGTATATGTGTGTATTAGTGTGTATTTCAGGTAAATCTATATTTCTCCCCTGCTGTGTTTTTATAATGTTTTCTATGTTTAAGAATAATAAATAAATGCTAATTTATTCTATTGATTATATCTATTAATGTCATATTCTAGAGCAAAAGACCTTTACAGTGGAAGAAGCTGTGGAAACAATTGGTTTTGGAAGATTTCACATTGCACTCTTTATGATCATGGGTAGCACTGGTGTAAGTTTTTATTAATATTTATCATCATTTCCTAAAACTTTTCCACTTTGCAGACGTGGCCTCAGTTTTATTGGTTGTTGAGAAGCATTTGAATTTCTTTCAGATTCCGTGGCATTTTTTTTTTAGCTCAGTCCGTTGTTTTATGATAGCAGAGAATTTGTTGCTCTTTTCTTTTCTTTTTACAGTCTTTCCTGCCTCATTTGTTGCCCACAGTTCTGGATCAGGAAAAGTTATGTAGATAGAGTCTCTTGAGATTTAATGGAAATCTAAAAACCTTGCAGGGGATGGGCAGGCTGGAGAGATTCATGCAGCCCTCCACACTTTTGAAAATCACATGCCATTTCTTTTCCATTACATGGTGTGAAAATGATTGAAAGATCTCAGGGTTGCTTTTTCCTTTAGAACAGACATGTCAAACACAAGGCCCGGGGGCCGGATCCGGCCCACAAAGTGGTTTCATGTGGCCCGCGAAGCCATCCTGGAAACAGTGAGGGAACGGCCCCCACTGCCTTGGCCCTGGCCCAGAGACCCTCCTTCTGCCAGAGACCCTCAGATCTGTCCCACTCCTGCCCAGGCCCCCATAGGCACCCTTGATGCGAACGATGTAGAGCTGGCCACGCCCACCCAGTAGGCCATACGCACTCCAGCCACGCCCACCCAGTAGGCCACGCCCACCCTGGCCATACCCACCTGGCCCCTTGAGGGCAACCGCAATGCTGATGCGGCCCTCAATGAAATTGAGTTTGACACCCCTGCTTTAGAAGGACTGTGTTTTTCCTTGAGGAGGAGGAAGAAGAAGAAGTTCTGATGGCGGGGGTGGGGGATGAGAAGCAAAACATTTTCTTCTTCATCTTGCTCAAGAAGAAAACAGTCCAGTTGCCTTTTGAAGAAAAGAAAAAAACACCTTTGAGACACATATGACCTGGATCAGACATGTCAAACACAAGGCCCGGGGGGCGGATCCGGCCTGTGAAGTGGTTTCATGTGGCCCACGAAGCCATCCTGGAAACAGTGAGGGAACAGCTCCCACTGCCTTGGCCCTGGCCCAGAGACCCTCCTTCTGCCAGAGACCCTCAGATCTGTCCCACTCCTGCCCAGGCCCCCATAGGCACCCTTGATGTGAACGATGTAGAGCTGGCCACGCCCACCCAGTAGGCCATAAGCACTCTAGCCACGCCCACCCAGTAGGCCACGCCCACCCTGGCCATACCCACCCGGCCCCCTAAGGGCAACCGCAATGCTGATGCGGCCCTCAATGAAATTGAGTTTGACACCCCTGACCTGGATGACTGAGAATCTCCACAGACATGATTGAAAGATGCAGAACATTTCAGCATAACTCTATGTTTTGATGAAATTTATTGTATTAACACTTCCAAGCACATCGGCTGTTTTTCTCTGTCTTGTTAACACTTCCTTTAGGGATTTTCTGGGACATTCTGAACTATGAGTCAGAAAGTTCTTTGCAGAAAAGCACTCAATTTTCACCCTTTTGCATCTCCTCTGCCCTCTCAAATCTAGGTTGCTTCCCAGTTATGCTAAATGCTAACTAAACCTCTCCAACAAGGAAGAATGGGATCCATTTGGCAGCTTTGACAAGCAAGATGAAGGGCAGGGATTGAAGATAGAGGCATGGCCAAAGATTGGAGTATCTATTTACTTTGAGTGTGTTTAATCTCTAGAGTCACTAGTACCCTCTGAGTTTTGAACTGTAGGAAAACTAAGAGCTGTAGACAGCATCATTTCAGAATACTGAAGTAACACAGAGTTTATAACAACACTATACATAGGAGATGTGGAATGAGAATTGATGATTCCCTCTTTGTGTCTTGGATATATTGAAAACCATGCATATATTTTAATATTATTTCATATGTTCATCCCCAAAGGTGGTAGAAGCTATGGAAATCATGCTGATTGCTGTAGTGGGTCCTGTCATCCGATGTGAATGGCAGCTTAAAAATTGGCAAGTGGCTTTAGTGACAACAGTGAGTAGAACTTCTACAGTCTCATGGTCATTGGGCTAACATTGGGGGAGAAGGTACTAGGACCATTATGAGACATTATTCCATTTTTTTCTGTGCTAATAGAATTTTCTTATTCAGATTCCAAAAACCCTTTGACCAGTTATGAATGTCTTAGTATAAATGTGTTCGGTCAACCTTGGCTCTAAAACCAAACCAAACCAAACAAGGGCTCCCAAATTAAATGGCCACATATATTTTCATCTGCTCAGCTAAGAATATTTGTGATGATTCTTTTCACTCCTTTCATTTTTTTTAATATTCTAAAATAACCACCTAAATCTGCTTTTCAAATTAGTACGTGGCTATAATATTTTTCATTTGTGAATATTCTGAACTGTAAAGAGGGCCTTTAACTGACCTTCATCTACTGAAATTGGAAACTTCAACCTCAGTGGAGAACTGAGGGATCAGTAATTGGATGAGGGGGGGTCTGAAGATGGGCTCTTGACATTTAAGAAGACTCTGCGGTATAACGTTCTTTCTTTGACATGTCTGTTTGGAAGTTGTCATTTCCTTTGTCTTAGTGACACCAACAATAGAATCTGGTCACCCTTGTGCCGATTTTTCATATTATTTTAAGAGCATCAATAGTTGGCTAAATAAAAATCTGAGGCGGTAGGGATAGAGGTTCAGATGTTGGAAGACAGAGCTAAAGGTACTTTAATGTTAGTTTCTCATTCGTGTATCAAATCACTGTTTGATATTGCTTGGAACTGTACATTTACAGTCTATAAAAAGTAAAATGTGGAATTGATGACTTTCTTTCAGATGGTGTTTTTTGGCTACATGGTGGCTAGTGTAACATTTGGGATGCTAGCAGATAAATTTGGCCGTTGTAAGGTAAGTGCTTTTTTTTACTGTTCCACTTATTTTTTATAATAATTTTATTATAGTGTTCATTTACAAACATTGAAAAAGTAATACAAACTGAAAAAGTATAAAAGGATGAAAAGATAGAAAATGCAGGAAAAAAAGGTATAGTAAAGAAAAAAACTATACAGGTAGTCCTTACAGGTAGTCCTAGTACAGGTAGTTCAAAGTTACAGTGTCACTGAAACGAGTGATTTATTACCTTTTTTCATACTTATAACTATTGCACCATCCCCATGGTCATGTGATCAAAGTTTGGACTCTTGGCAACTGGATCATATTTATGATGGTTGCGGTGCCCCAGGGTCATGTGACCAGCTTTTACGACCTTTGGACAAGTAAAGTCAATAGGGAAGCCGGATTCACTTAACAATTGTGTTACTAATTTAATAACTGTGGCAAAAAGATTGTAAAATACTCACTTCAAAACTACCTCGCTTAGCAACAGGAATTTGGGGCTCTCTAATGTCCAACCTTCGCCTTATAATTTCTTTCTAAACAACAGCATTTTCCAACCTGAAGGTTTCTTGTAATTAATTTCAAAATTATTTGAGGAAACTTTGTTGGTTATGTTTACTACCTTGATTTATTTGTAAAGATAATGAAGATGGGTTATAAATAAATAACTCTTCTTTCTCCAGAGAGATTTCATGGGCCAGAACTTGCCTCCTGATCATTGATCTCTGCCACTGTGCATCCTTCAAGGATGTCCAACTCATCATGTTCTCACTGGAAGTCCTCTTATTGCTCTACTTATATGATATCAATATTAACCTTATAAGAAAGAACATATCTTTTCTTGATGTAGAAAATTAACAGCTGTTGGATTAACTCCACAGAAAAGCATGCCAAACTCAGATTATTTATATATACATATATATACATGTTGGTGTGTGTGTCAATATAAAGTTTTTCAATAATATTATTGGCTACAAAATATAATGTCCTTTTTATCATAGGTCAATAATGTAAAAGTATATGCTCAGTCTAGCAGTTTTCCTGTTATGCTCAATTTTATAGTTTTTCACTACTCTATTTTCTTAACCTTATGCATACATGATGGGTTCCTCCCCTTATAATGGCTTCCTATGTGCTGAAGAAAGCATAAGCAAGAATATTTTTACATGCTGAAGCAAAGTTCTTTTTATGTTGAATGGAACACTCATTTACTCCTTCTTAGTTCCCCTCACCATACTCAAATGCATACATTTTTTGCTACACTTATCTATACACACATTCACACACACATTTATTTGTGCATATATTGTACATACACAACAAATCAACATGTGAAGCTGCAGGTGTCCTTGCTTGCTGAAAACACTTTGAATTTAAAGATGGTGCCATCTTATGCTATTTGTTTTCTCTGTAGCTTTCTGCTCTCTCTCTCTCTCTCTCTCTCTCTCTCCTTGCTCATTTCGCTGCTTTTGAAATATTTTCAAACATTTCTTTATAAATATATTATTCAACATTTTTCTATTATTTTTTGAAGCAAGCACTCTTTATATGCATACTTTCTTATTTACACCCTCATCATTCCACTGAATATCTTTTTCATATTACCTGTCCACAAAACTACATAGACTTTTGGGGCACTTTGTAACTTAATTCTTTTCACTTTGTTCCTTAGAGTTTCCATATTATTTTTCATTGTGCTCTCATTTATTCTGTTGGAACATTTATTTATCTCCTTACCCCCCTTCTCTTCCAGTAGTTGTACTTTCATTTGTGTTTCTTTCACTTTTTTTTTGTTTTCTTCCATGTCTATTTTTTCCCCAAACTCCAATTTGATAGTAATATTCCAAAAACTGTCAATACATCTTATAGCCCTTTATTTAAAAGAATTAATCATAAACAATCAAATAAGTTATCTTTTTAGATTTATATGTCTTGGTGGAGCAGTGGGCTAATGCCTCCTTAAGTAACACCAGCTGCCTGCAATTAGTGCAGGTTCGCGTCCCACCAGGCTCAAGGTTGACTCAGCCTTCCATCCTTCCGAGGTAGGTAAAATGAGGACCCAGATTGTTGGGGGCAATTAAGCTGACTTTGTAATAATGCCGCTTGGGGTGTGTGTGTGAAAGCCCTAATAAGCAGGCATATACATAGAATGAAGGCTACTGCTAAGCTTGTAAGCTGCCCTGAGTCTTCGGAGAAGGGCGGGATATAAATGGAATTTAAAAAAAATCTTTGCCATATAAAAGCCAACTGAGTGACTTTGGGCCAGTTACACTCTCTCAGCACAGGCCACATCACAGGATTGTTATTGTGGGGAAAATAGGAAGCAAAGGAGTATTCGGTATGTTCACCATCTTGAGTTATTTATAAAAATAATAAAGGCAGGATAAAAAATAATTAAAAAATGAACACGATATTTTATGCATTTCATCTGGAACATATAGGCAGTATAGTGACCAACATTCAAGAAATAGGTATTTTATTGCAAGGATATACCGGTATATGTTTATTAGCTGGAAATGTTCAGAACTCATTCACAAGGAAAACTTGACATCAATATCCTACATTGCTGAGCGTTGCTTTGAAGTCAATGTCTTCCTGTCTATGCATTGTCTTCCAGGTTTTAATCATCTCTTTTGCATGGGGAGCCTATTTCTCTTTGCTGACATCATTTTCTCCTTCATACATCTGGTTTGTCTTTCTCCGAGCCCTCGTGGGATGTGGCGTATCGGGTCATTCACAAGGGTAATGTCATGCTGCAAACAACAACAGGACAAACACCAGCACTTTCATGTGATATTGTGGGCCTTCCCATGTTTCTATGCATGCACATTTTACCATGAGATCAGAAGTCCAGAAGCACTGTGGGCTTTGTTCTAACAGCAGATTGCATATAACATCTATTATCTTCTAGGGCAAATTATGATACATCTCTTAATCAAGTTCTAAGTTTAAGCCTAAAATAAAAGAGTTCAGTTAGAACGGTTGGGTGTTGCTGTTAAAAAAAAATCAGTAAAGGATTGGTTTGGTTTAGATTAGGTTGGTTTGGGTGGGGTTGGTTTAGTCTGCCTTGGTTTAGTTTGGTTCTGTTGGTTTGGTTTAGTCTGGGTTGTTAGGTTGGGTACATTGTGTGAACTCAGCCATTACGGCTACTTCAACAAACACTCATTAAAACCAACCTGGTTAGTATTTGAACCCAGTTAATATATTTCTTTCTCTTTCCTTAACCTTCTTACCTTCTTTTCTTAATTTGCTTTAGGCTTATAATAAAAACAGAATTTTTGCCCACAAAATACCGTGGTTATATTTTGCCATTATCACAGGTAAGCCAGAAATCTATTTGCTGAGAAATGTATCAGTATCTATATGTCGCTACTTATACCAACAAACCATACATCTGGGTGTGTGAATACAATGTCTATGTCACTGCAGAGAAATTTGTAAACATAGCCTGCCGCCAAAGAGGCCGTGTGGAGGCCAAGTATCAACATGTTTAATATTTTGAAAATTGTATTAAATAAAGATCCCATATATGTGCTTAGATTCTTTTGGTTAAGCCAAAAGAAGAATCACCCCGAACTGCATTTTTATAAAGTAGATAGAAAAACCTGTATGGCTGGGAGTCCTTGTATCATCGGGAAAGAGCTTTCTCTACCATGATACCCAGATACCAATTCATCTTGAGCAATACATTGTTCAAAAGACTGGATGATTATCTTATTAGGAAGGATTAAAATATTTAGAGTTTTTAATAAAAAAAGGTTAATAAGAGGTAAATATCTGTACAATTATATGTAGATAATGTTCTTTCATTTTTCTTATACAAGATGTCATGGTCAGCCAATAAAACTGAATAATAAGAGATTCAGGACAGTTAAAGTGCCTCTTCATCCAATGGACAATTACAGTGATGGCATTTGTTGCTAGAAGTTGGAGGGATAGCTAATGACTTGAACGAGCTTTCCAAGGAAGATGAATTTATAGGGAATAAAGGTACAACTGGCCTCAACTGATGAGACCTTCAAGTGATAGCACCTCCAAAGCAGCATGCTTTTTAAACAACGCAGTGATTCATTTAACTGTGGCAAAGAAGGTCATAAAATTAGGCAAAACTCACTTAACAACTGCCTTACTTAGCATCATAAATTTTGGGTTCAATTGTAGCTGTAAGTTGAAGACTACCTGTATGGAATACATAGTCTGAAGCAAATAAAACCTGGGATCCACAGAACTTTCTCAGATATCTCCATCAGCTATATATCATGGGACTGCATGAACTCTCAAAAGTGATTGTTGATATTGTTCAGGGCTCTGTTGAAAGTCCATTATGCCTGATGCAGTTTTTTCTGTCCCAATCAAAAAAATTGGAAATGTTTACTCCCTTATTCAGTATTAATTTTTCTTACAATGAATAATTGATTTGTTGATTTTAGTTTAGCATGAGCAAGTGGGAAGAAGATGGAACTATAGTTAAACATATTAAATACAATTGGGAAAATCCATGTGTTTTAGCTCTGTACAAATTTATACTTCAGTCTGTGAAATGCCTACATTCTATTCTTAGTTCTGCAGCTGCAGAAATTTATTCTCTATTTTAGTGTTCATACATTCTGGGAAAGAGTTTGACAGCTGACATTCAAGCTTCAAGAACCAAGCTGATAACCATTTTGCTTACTTTATCAAAATCTGTATTGACATACCAAAAAATTAGATGTGGGAATGCTTAACTCAATATTTTAGTCATGTTTTATGCAGCAGCACAGTTTGAAGAAAGATATGAATGTTGAAAGAATGTAAAGATGTAGAAAACCTTATTGTCTCCTAATCTATCCTTTTTCCCTCTATTTCACAGATATTTTGGTTGTCAGGTTCCTTATTAATTATTGGATTGGCGTCAGTTGTTAACCCAACTCTTGGGTGGCGGTGGCTGATACGAATTGCTTCTATTCCAGGCATTCTACTTCTCCTTGTATTTAAGGTATGAAAGACTTAGAACTAAGATGTTTGTTGTTGTTAGTTGCTTTGCATATATACTTAGGTAGAGGTGTGTATGGGTGTGAATGTGTGTAGACATTTCTTGTTTATAAAGAAATTCATTTGATACTGAGAAATTATCAAAATTGTTATTCACCTATATCAGGCAAAATGCTCAACCATATTCATCTGTCAAATTCAACAGATTTAGTTTGTGATACAGAGAGCAATGTTGTATATGCTTAGCTTGAAACTCTTAAAGAGAATGAACCTTTCACAAAAAAAGAGAGCAGAGGTAACTTCATATCTGAAACTTACTGGATAAAGGACCAGACTTTATACTTCAGTCCTTTCATTTGAAAAAAACTTTCTCTCCGATTGAAATTTTCTTAGTAATTTTCCAACCAATTGAAGTACTTGATGATGATGAAGAGCTGTGTGTGTGTGTGTGTGTGTGTGTGTCAAATTATTCTCCAAAGCACCAGAGGGTAGGACAAGAAACAATGATTGGAAACTGATCAAAAAGAGAAGCAATCTGAAATTAAGAAGAAAGCTTCTAACAGTGAGGACAATTAACCTGTGGAACAGCTTGCCTTCAGAAATCGTGGGTGCTCCATCACTGGAGGTTTTTAAGAAGAGACTAGACAGTCACTTGTCTGAGATGGTATAGGTTCTCCTGCTTGAGCAGGGGGCTGGACTAGAAGACCTCCAAGGTCCCTTCCAGCTCTAATCTATTTTATATGTAATGTAAGAATATCCTATTTCTAATAAAGAGTTAAGGAAATGAAATTTCTAGAGCTATCATCAGTCAGAAATACCAAACAAAACAATCAAAGAAAAATGTATTATAAAGAAAAAGGAATTAAAATATCTAGTGCTTTCTAACCATTGCTTTCCAGTAAATGTATCTGTGGCTTTCCCAAAATCCAAACATGTTTTTATAACAAGATGTCATGTGACAGAAGACTGATTATAAATTATGTAAACAAAAGCTCCAAAATTTTCCAAGCTGTCTTGTGTGGTACTCCTGCAAGTTGTGAAGGCAACTGTCATAACAAAAATTGTTGCCATAAATTGTTTCTATCTTCAAATCAGTCTTGGTTCCTGGTGACTGCCTGGACCAGCAGTTTTCTTGGCAAGAGCTCAGCAGTGGTTTTCCACTGCCTATTTCCTATGGCTGAGAGAAAGGGACTGGCCCAAGAATACCAAATTGGCTTTGTGCCTAAGGCAGGACTAGGATTTACAATCTCCCAGTTTCTAACCTGGTGCCTTATCCCAAAAATATTTTTTTATAAGGCAACTGGATATTTTTCTTTGAAAACGTTTTACTTCTCATCCAAGAAGTTTCTTCAGCTCTGACTGGATGGTGGAAAATGGAAGGATTTATCTTCCTTGCAGACAGCTGTTCATTTGCATTCTTTTAGAGAGTTGTTGATGCCACCTGGAGGTTTATCTGTGATCAGGGTCACCTGAGTAGTGCAAATAGGTGTGGAGCCTTCTTGGAACTCCATAGCTGGTATATCCTGCTGTATTGAGTCTTAAGAGAAAAGACAGACCACATATTCCCATTTGCCTGGCCACATTCTGCCACACCGTTGATCCACCCTTCTCATAAACCCTTCAAGGGGTTGTTTATTTGTGGACATTTCATTGCTAAAACAGTACCTTGATGATTTAATTTAAGCAACAAAACTGTTTATTTTCTGGAATTGAAAGAATTTGCCTAAGACATTAACATTGGGAGTTACAGAAAAGCTAAGTCCAATATTGGGTGATGCAGGAATTCACAGATATTGCAAAGGTGGTCTGGTGCCAACTTAATTTGCAAGTGAGGGAAAGGTCCTTCATAGTTAAATGGGAACAAAGGAACGAAGATGTGGCTTCAAAGCCATGTATACCAATTGTATCCTATTGACTTGTTGCAGTAAATTTCTGGCTAAGAAACAGTCTATTTTGCTAAATTTTGCTAACAGTCTGGGCTAAGTCATACAAAATGTTTATGCTTCCATTCTGTTTGGCCACATATTTTATTCAGACAAATGTGTAGACTTGTAATTACGTATATAAGCACTAGTATTTATTATCTTTCGGGTTTATTGGAATTGTTTCTACCTATAATTGTAATTTGTGGATTGGCACATTCTATTGCTTTCTGATGAGACTTTCCCAAGATGGCTTGTGTGGACAGAAATGAATGAATGGCATGAATTGCTCTGCAGTGACTCATCATATTGATCTGAACGCTCTAATGCTAAAAGAAATTCTACATCAAATCCAGTCTTTATTACAATAAGACTATAAGATTGATGGTACACTGGAAATGTTGGCACTTGTTTATCTAACTCATTTGTATTTTGCAGTTTATCCCTGAGTCTGCTCGATATAATGTATCTTGTGGAAAGAATAACGCAGCCCTTGCTACTCTTGAGTGGATTGCTAAAATGAACCGTTCTGTTATGCCTGAAGGAAAGTTGGTAGAAACTGTTGAAGTAAGTTTTTCAATATTTTCATTAACCTCCTACCTGAAACCATAAGGTGCAGGACTGACCCCCATTATTAGTTGACCTGCTGACTATCCATCCATTAAACCAGTGTTTCTCAACCTTGGCACTTTGAGGATGTGTGGACTTCAAGTCCCAGAATTCCCCAGCCAGCATAGTCCACACATCTTCAAACTGCCAAGATTGAGAAATACTGTGTTAAACTATCATAGGAATTGTTAGGAAAATGACAGCAGATTTGATCATCCAAAAGGCAAAGTCTCCTTAAATAAACTAATTAAATCCATAAACAATGATGCTTAACTATCTGTTCACATCAATGGAATTTAACTTACTAGATATTACAAAGGACAAGAAACCACTATTGGTCCAACTCTTCTTTTCTTATATTCCATCGTTGACACAATAGTAGTCTGTATTGTGCAATCTGTAGTGCAACAAAGTGAACATGGTAGTCAACTCCAGAGTGCCCAATATGTGGCCTTCCAGATGTTTCTGAATTTCATCTTGCCTATGTTTGCTGGTGCTACCAGGAGTTATTGAACTGAAAAGTTAGATTATAATTCGCAAAGATTTCAAAGCTTGGGATGTGTTTTCAGCATCTCAGCAGCACATATCTAGTGTATTTCTGATTGTTCCTTTAATATATTTCCAGGAAAAACGAGGTAGATTCAAAGACCTATTTGATCCCAAATACTTACGGACATCTTTGCAAATATGGATTATATGGTAAATTTATATGAGTTTCTTCTTTTAAATTGCAAGTGCAGAAAGTAAAATTTATGAATGTTAAAGGGAAAATTTAGATTTCTTTTGTCTTTATTACAGCTCCCAGCTCTGATTATCTTAAGAATTAAAAACTACTATTCCAAAGTTAATCAGAATACCAAGCAATTATTATAGTAATTTAGATTACATTCATTCGATTCTGTATAGGATTCTCTGCATTGGCCTTCTCCAGCCAGGCATTCTTCATTGTTCCATCCATTTGACACATAGAAATATAAACTCTAACCAATAAAATTTGGGGCTAGCTGTTGTTTACACTCATGGCATGCTGCCTGGGAATTTTGAGAATTATTGCTCCAAGCACATAAGAATAGCACCAGATCAGAAAGCTTCCATATGCATTCTTGGATGCAGTTGATACGTTTTGATAAAATTATTATTCTTTCTTCCAATTTGGAAATGAATATCTGAATAAAAGAGACATTTTTGTGTAGTTGTTAAGGCATCAGACCAGAAACCATAATTCCTAGTCTCACCTTAGGCACAAAGTCAGCTAGGTGACCTTGGACTAGTCTTCTCTTTGAACCCTAGGAAGAAGGCAATGACAAGCCACTTCTGAAACTGGTGTCCCTGCCAAGAAAACTGCAAGGACTTGTCTAGGCAGTCTCTGAGAATTGTACATGATTGAATGGAAAAAAATCTGAATAAAAGCAAAACGGGCAAGAAAATTACATGAATATTGAGATAGTCCTATGCTATAACTAAGAGATTTAGTCAATCCATCTTAATTTACCTGACCCAATGTACTGAACTGTTGAAACATATGGATGAATGCACAGTCACTTGATCTGTGCACTGCATTATTTATATAAAATCTTTTAATGTTCTTGGAGTTACAGTATGTCATGCATTGAGTTTCTTTATTGCTTAAGCAATGGGGAGAATTAGAAAATTATCAATGAATAAAACTCCATATATATACAGTGTCGCATTCATATGCCAATATACTCTTGAGAATACTGTATATTCCAGATTGTGCAATAAAAATACAATTGAAACCCAGTGGTAAGAAAACATATAACATTAGCTGTGATATTTCCTTCTGTATCTTAAAATGTAGGCTTATAAGCATAAATATACAGATAATTGACTATATAACAGAGGCAGATAATTTGGATCTTCTAACCAGTTAAAAGTTTGATCTGTACCTAATTCATTTGAAACCTTAAAGTGGGCAAAGAGCAAGAAGAGTCAACATATTTGCAGTTACTTTATTGCTCTTCTACTCTGGAATTAGGATCGGTGCAAAATTTTGAATTAATTTAAGTTATGAGAAGTTGAACTATTTAGTGAGGGGTACAAAAAAATTTCTGCAATTATTTGAATTGCTTAATTCAATAGCAAACATCTTCTTCATCCTTGCATATTGGAAGTTGTTTAGGTAATTAATATTATTTATCAATCCCTTAATAGTTTGGTGTGCTGTTAGTTTGAATGCTGCCATGAAGCCCTTTCTTGTTCTATTTGGGACTCTCAAACGTACCCTGTAGATGTACCATATTATCTCTATTAAATATTCTAAGGAATGATTGTTTCCCATTGCTAACCCCTTTTGTTTTCTATGCTAGGCTTGGAATTTCTTTTGCTTATTATGGTGTCATCCTGGCCAGTGCAGAATTACTGGAGAAGGATCTGGTTTGTTCAACAGCAGGATCAGCTTTAGAGGCAGAGCTGGGCCATACTGAGGATGAGTTTCAGAGCCCTTGTCTCTGCTATACCTTTGCACCATCTGATTATCAGATCATGTTCATCAGCACAGTAGGAGAAATTGCATGTAATTTGTTTCCCTTCTGCCTTTACTTAAAATAAATATGGAGAATGGGAAAGAGACTGTAAAGTTACCTTCCACAACTATAGTATACACACAGAGATATTTAGAGACACACAGAAATGAAAATTTAGGAAATCTGTATGAAAAACAGTTCACTTGCTGCTGTCAGCTGCTTTCGTTAATTTATGAATTAATTTAGGAATGTCAGAACAGCCCTTAAACTCACTAATTTCAGCTCCTGAAGTTCACATATTTTCAAGTTGCCAAGGTTGAAAAATATTGAGTGAGATACTGATGGGAAGTTCTGTTGCAAAGTCCCCGTTTGTAGTTTTCAAGCAATCGTAGGGAAACAATGAAGAAAATAGTTAACAGAATCTTCCCTAATGTGGTAGGGGTGTATGCCTGTATGTGCGTGTGTGATAATTATGTAATGATGGTTCATTAAATTTTACAATCTGACATCTTTTCCCCCTTCTTTTCTTTTTTTTAGTAAATCCCTTAAATATTCTTGGCATCAACTTCCTGGGAAGACGAGTGAGCTTGACAATAACAATGGGATGCACTGCTGTTTTCTTTCTTCTCCTCAATATATGCACCACAATGTAAGTGTCTTGGGTGGGAGCATAGTATGATGAAATGGCTTGGCTTCCAATGCTTGCAACATCTTCTAGCCTCTGGTGTTGTCAATCATATTTTGGGAAATAGACATGATTCACTGAGCTCTTAAAATTTAAAATAATTTAGCTTAATAGAACAATTTATTGCAGGCAGGAATTATACATTTGGCAATATCCAAAGGATGAAAGCAGAAATGTGTTCAGTTTTTGGAACAACTTGCTACTACACAAACATAATGATTTATGATATCCCCAAAGTTCAGAGGAAACATACTGGAGAACACCAGTGAGAGAGGACCATTTTTATGTTTCCCAGGACGACAAAACTGGTCTTGATCTGATTCAGGGACCCCTTTTGTTTTTCATTTTCAAAAATGGGGGGAGGGCTATGTGTGAAAAATAGTTGCAGCAATGTATAACCAGTATTGTGTGGATTATTACAGTAGCATTCCCCGGTACACTGACTAGGAATTATGGGAGATGAAATCTAACATATTTTGAGAGCATCGGTTGGGAAAAAAATGTTTTATAGAACACAAAATACAAAGTCTCTACTCAGATACCCTATGATCAACTGATGACAGGAAAAGAAAAGGAACTTGGAAGTAGGGTAAATGTAGTGACCATAACTGTGTATCTCTAAAATAAATAAGAACTGGTCTGTGTTTCTCTCTGGTGCAAACTTGCTGGAAAGTTGTGGTAGTTTACACCGACATTGGTAAAGTTTCTTTCTTTCCTATCTGGATTGGCAATCTACGAGGGCAATTCGGAAATAAACCTCCATTTGGTTATCAATGACACTCACAGATACAGAACTTTTATTATACAGATTAGAAAACTACATTACATTACTTCTGGTCTTGTATCATAGCAACCCGGCCAAGGGATTGCAGGGCTCCACATCCCACAGCTGGTTTTGCCCTGCCAGGACCCTAAATGGGTCAAAAGTCGCCCCAGACAGGCGACAAAGGAGAGGGTCCCCCTGCTGATCGCAGAACAATGGCAGTCGATCCGTTTGATCTGGGGACGGTCGCCAACCCAACAGGAGAACTGCTAACCACACTTTGTTGACTAGCCCAAGCTACCGGCAGCTGAAGCCCAAAAGCACTAACCAGGACAACTGTGAACAGCGTGCTTGGAACTAGGTGAGAATTTCGAACTTTTCTCTCCTATTTTGTAACTGATTTCCTGGAAAAGATTTCCAAGAAGCAAAAAAATCCTCAGAAAGTGAGATGGGAGGGGACTACCTTCCATAGACGGAAGTGGCAAATTAATGTTTATGGGGGACAGAAATATATTGAAATAAAGTTAATACTACTACAGTCTGGATACATCTGAAAATTATGAAAATAGCTAAGATTCCACATCTGAAAGAGTATTGATGAGATTATAAGAAATTATAGAAAATAATTCTTTGACTTAAAAGTTGGAAAATAGCTATTGACATCTAGTGAAGGATTAGAGCATAAAACTACAGCTGCATTGACTCAGAAATTGGTAAGACTCCCAGAAATAGAGAAAAACTTGTTCCTTTGAACCTTAGAGACTTTAGTCAAATAAAGAACAGCTGACAGAGGAAAGAAAATATACTGGGTTACCTACTACAGAGAGCCAAATTATACTTACTGAGCTGTAATTTCTAAGCTCAAGAATTGTTTGCAGAGAAAGAAAAACCTTGGATTTTGGCTAATTTTCTAGGGGGGAAGTTACTGGAAAATGTTTAGGTGGCTAAACATTCTGGACTGCAATTTGGGCTGGTTGATAATTGTAAGACCCCTGAACAGAAGAACTGTTATAAAACATTGCTTTCAATGGTGCTTTGACAAATTGGAAACACATTGGATTTCAAAAACCATATATAAAGATAAGAACTATATAAGGTTTGGTTGTTTGGATTTTAAGATTGGCTGGTTGGATAAGGGTAATTATAGAGATTATGGTACCAGTGAAAGACTATCTGGAGGGGGTAGACAAAATGGAGGTTGCATACCTATCTAAAAGTGACAGGAAACCACACCTAATATTCCCTTCTGAAGGCCTCAGTCTGGAACATAAGAGATCTGCAGGAGCAACACTGCAAGACAAGGCAAATACTTTCCAGGAGAATGCAGTTTTCTAATGTGTATAATAAAAGCTCTGATTTTGCAAGTGTCTGTCATCAATAACCAGATGGAGGTTTATTTCTGAACTGACCTCATATAACAATTAGAGCAACTGAAAGAAGCAGATGTTTGGTTTAGTGTAAACTGAAAGTTTTCCCCAAACAACAGATATTGAGTAAACGGATAATTTGTAGATCTTCACATTAGTATAGCCTATAGCAATAAAGGGAATTGGTGTCAACAGAGAATGTTGTGAATGGCAGTTTGGATGGAGTAATTGATTGGCAAGGTTTTCTTTATCCCATCTACCCTACCCTACTGTATAAATTTACAATGAGCCTCAATGTGAACAAAAGAAAAATGGAATTGACAGATTGGTTGCCTCCCTGAAATGTATTGATTTTTCAGTTTTTATGTGTTAACATATTATATGATGAAAGTTAGATCTTTCATCTGATAGAAATCATCAAGGAATGCGCTGATGTTATGAGAAGTCAAATAATGATTATGTTTCAATGAAGCAAATGGCTTGGACACGTGTTTAAATATATGTGTATGTGTAAAACTGTGTAATTTTGCCAATGCTGTTGAACTGGTAGCTACTAAAGCTCTATATCCTCAGTCAATATGTGGCTTCTCCTATTTATTATAACTCAGGTTGGGAAAATAATTTTCCCAAGGTGCCACATGAAAAACTGGAACTGTCTTTTCCCCTCAGTAGCCATTCAAACAATCCAAGGTCACATACATGGGACACACTAGGCTTTAGTATTATATTATTATTTTCTTCATATCTTTTCTTTATTCTAGAACTGGCCTTATTGGTTTCCTCTTTATGCTGCGTGCTTTTGTAGCTGCAAATTTCAATACTATCTATATTTACACAGCAGAGGTAAGGCCCTCCTGATTTCTTGAATTGCAAAGTGAAAACTACCTAAATTATGTTTCTGAACAAGCCTCTTTTTATAACTTTTCTACTCAACATGGCAGTCTTTGGCCAGTTTACTCAGAAATCTCACCAAGTTTATTATTTAACTCCACATAAAATAATATGGCATTTCAACCTAAGCCAGAATAGACAGGAACCATATGTTAACCTATAACTTAGTACGAGTTCTATGCTTGTTTTCAAATGCGACTTTTTAAAATTTTACTGTATTGAATTTTCTTATTTTTTAAAAAAATCATTCTCTCTCTAAACATTGGTAATTTCATGAATTTGTTCTTAAAAATGAGGGCTAATATTTTGTACTCAAGTGCTGCACTGGAATCGAATTTAGAGGATTGGTAATAAAATATTTTGGTCCCAGGAAACTAACTAAATTCAACAAAACCCTGGGATTATCTCTAAATTCTGTAAAAGGTTTAATTATATTCTTTTCTCTCTGGAACTCTTATTTGGAATGATCAATATTATTTTTTAAGATCTTGATGCCATACCACCCCGCTTCATTCAATACTTTATCACAAATATTATGCTAACATATTTTTACTACTGTCTTATAGGTTTATCCTACCACCATGAGAGCCATAGGATTAGGGACCAGTGGCTCCCTATGTCGTATAGGTGCTATGGTAGCACCTTTTATAGCACAAGTAAGACATCTTTTAATAATTTCACTGCATACAGGAACAGATTCCAGGCCCAATAATTTTAGTAGACTGTATAGATTGCTGGGTGTTTTAAGATTCAGTTTTGTAAGATTTTGGGTGTTTTTTTTATAAGTTAATTATTTTTTACAGAACATTTGGAGGAAAGGGGACATCAGGGAAGTTAAATTGATACTAATATATTCAAAATGCAGAATCCTGTTTTGGCTATGACACAAATAAAGGAAAAAGATCGTAAACATTTAAAAATGGACAAGATTGTTTAAAAATCTTAATTACAAGTAATTCACAAAAGCTTGTGCCGTGATAAATAAAAATGTATAATCCTTTTCTACTTTAGCACAATGCTCAAAGTGGCTTACAATGTAATTAAAAATCAGGTACAACATCATTTCAAAGAAATAAAAAAAGATGTGAAACTTTTTCTTTAGCTAGAGACTTTGTAGTCCCATAGAGCTTTGTATGGAGGAAATGAATTATGTAATATTTGACTTAAATTAAAGCAAAAGCCTTGTAATTTCCTAATTAAAACCTTTTTAAAGCTATAATTCCTACATGTGTGTGCAACATTGTGATAGCAAGTTTCCTTCTCCTCACACCCACCATGAATAAACTTTCATTAATTATATGTATAGAGAGCTCTCCACCTCTGTTGTGTGTACAGGTAGCCCTCGAGTTACGAGTGAAATGGAGCCTGCCCATTCCAGTCGTAAATCGAAAACTCAATAGAATCTTGTTCAAGGTACGAAATCACTCCCTTTCTCGTCTAAAACGCACACAGCTTGTTAAGCGAATATGAGGTATTTCAGGGTGGGTAAGGTCATGGAGGGCCTAATGCTGGATCAGGCCCCCAAGGCCTCCCCAACCCACTAAGATACTGCATGCTTCCCCCTCCCTTCCTGCTGTGCCGGACTCACCTGGAAAAGATCTGTCTCCTCTCTGCCAGTTCCTGCTGCCGCCTGAATCTGAGGCTGGGGAAAGCTTCTGTGACCCCCCCCATGGCCTGATCGGGCCTGGAAAAGGCCTCCGGAGCCCCGATTCAGCCTCTGGAGACACACAGAAGCATTCCCTGACTTTGGTTCTGTTCTGTTGCAGAGAACAGAGGCCTAAAGTACCATGAGATCATGTGAGATCAGTAGTGTGAGATCTCACCCCACTGATCTTGCATGATTTTGCGTTACTTTAGGCCTCCATTCTCTGTGAATGCACTGAAGGCCTGGAGCAGCCAAGAAAGCGAAGGATCTCAATCTTCGCAGGGTGAGTATTGAAGGCCTGGTGCTTATGGAGACCTGGGGTGGGGGTGGGGAGGGAGGGAATAACCAGTGTGAATGTTGCAGAGCCACTGTGGTCGCTCATAAGGGTGAACGACTGCCATGGTGCTGCAATATTCGTAACTTCGGGACTTGCTCGTAAGCACTAGGGGGCGTTCATCACATAGCTTTGAACAAGCGTTAACTGAACACTTGTAACTCGGGGATTACCTGTATAAGAAAAGTTTGGCATTGCAATTCCATGCTATCTTCCTCCACATATGTTCATTTCATGGCTGGAAAGGGAATTCTGCTGAAAGACGGTTCAATCCACAAAAAAGGATTTACAGATGAATTGTCAGAATTGCACAACATGGCACTAATACATTATCTAATTGTAGGTACTTATGAATGCTTCTTTCTTGGGGGCACTGTGCCTTTTTGCCTTTGTTTGCATTGTGTGTGCTATCTCGGCATTCACTCTACCAATAGAGACCAAAGGGAGATCACTTCAGGTGGGTAATTCAGCTTGCTTCATTCAGCTCCATTACCAAATATAAAGCCCTTGTGGAAGTCAGCTTTATTTTAGGAAGTGAAAATGTTTTTTAAAAACACTCTTGCAGAGAATTTCAACTTTTGTATCTGAAGTCAACTATGGCCTGAACCTTAAAACAAATGGCTACCAACTTGATAATGAAGATCCATATTCAAAAGCAAACGCAGATATAGGCAGTTCTCAACTTGATCACAATTCCATCATTAATTGATACAGTTATTGAGTCATACCCAATTTTACAACTTTTTGCCATAGTTGTTTCCCAATTGTTAAATGAATTCCGCTTTCCCCATTGGCTTTGCTTGTCGGAAGCAGGCAGGGAAGGTCACAAATGGCAATCACATGAACCTGGGACACTGCAACCGTCGGAGGCGGGGCCTAGAGAGCGGTTGGAGGTCCAGCCGATCTGAATCCGACCGATTGCGACTAAGAACCCATATTAGGACTTATCTCGCAGTGATAAGGGTGGCGAGGTCTAATTACTTCGCTACCCTTATCGCGTCCGCAGATAATCACCCGGCCGCCCTGTTTAGGGTGACCCGCTCCCTCCTTGATCAGGAGGTGAGTGAGGAACCCTTGCAGGGGCGTGCCGAGGAGTTTAGTCAACATCTGTTGGACAAAATCGCTTGGATTCGGACTGGTTTGGACTCTGACTGGGCAGAGTCAGACGATCAGGACACGGGTGGTCTTGTCAATGTTATCTGGGAGGAGTTTGATCCTGTAACTCCAGAGGAAGTGGACAGGATTATGGGGAGGCTGAGCTCCACCACATGTTTATTGGACCCGTGCCCTTCCTGGCTGGGTTATGCAGCCCGGGAGGGGACACGAGGCTGGTTCCAGGCGGTCATATCTGCCTCTTTGAGTGAGGGTAGTTTCCCTGCCGCCTTGAAGGAGGCGGTGGTGAGACCTCTCCTCAAGAAGCCTGCCTTGGACCCAGCTGTGTTAAATAACTTTCGTCCGGTCTCCAACCTTCGCTTTCTTGCGAAGGTTGTTGAGAGTGTGGTGGCGCATCAGCTCCCTCTGGTTCTGGATGAAGCGGATTATCTAGACCCGTACCAATCGGCCTTCAGGCCCGGGTACAGCACGGAGACATCATTGGTCGCTCTGGTGAATGATCTCTGGAGGGCTCGGGACAGGGGATATTCCTCTGTCCTAGTCCTATTAGACCTCTCAGCGGCTTTCGATACCATCGACCATGGTATCTTGCTGCGGCGTCTCACGGGATTGGGAGTGGGAGGCACGGTTCTTCAGTGGTTCTCCTCCTATCTCCTGGGACGTTCGCAGTCGGTGTTGGCAGGGGGGCAGAGGTCGACCTCGAGGCCTCTCGCTTGTGGAGTCCCTCAGGGGTCGGTCCTCTCGCCTCTCCTGTTCAACATTTACATGAAACCGCTGGGTGAGATCATTCGTGGTTTTGGAGCTTTTCATTTCGACCCCAAACCACCCCAGTGATGCCCTCGACGTGATGTCCCACTGCCTGGAGGCGGTTCGGGTCTGGATGGGGAGGAACAGGCTTCGACTCAACCCTGACAAGACTGAGTGGCTGTGCGTACTGGCATCTCGGGATACTCAGGATATTCCATCTCTTTCTATGGGGGGTGAGTTATTACCCCCCGTAGATAGGGCTCGCAACTTGGGAGTCCTCCTAGATTCACAGCTTTCTTTAGAAGACCATATAGTAGTTGTGACTAGGGGGGCCTTCACCCAGGTCCGCCTGGTGCGCCAGTTGCAGCCCTATTTAGACCGGGATGCCTTATGTACGGTCACTCATGCGCTCGTGACCTCTCGTCTGGACTACTGCAACGCTCTCTACATGGGGCTGCCCTTGAAGACCACTCAGAGGCTCCAACTGGTACAGAATGCAGCCGCGAGAGTTGTGTTGGGAGTTTCCCGACACTCCCATGTTACACCTCTGCTCCGCAAGCTGCATTGGCTTCCAGTTGTCTTCCGGGTGAGATTCAAGGTGTTAGTAATGACCTACAAAGCTCTACATGGCATGGGTCCGGAATACCTTGGGGAGCACCTGCGGCCGGTGTCAACTTCCCTCCGCCCAGTACGCTCCCACAGAGAGGGCCTCCTCAGGGTGCCACCGGTCAAAGAATGCCGACTGGTGGCCCTCAGGGGGAGGGCGTTCTCTGTGGGCGCGCCGGATTTATGGAACCATCTTCCGGTTGAGCTCCGGATGGCGCCTGACCTCCGCTCCTTCCGGCGCGATCTAAAAACTTACCTCTTCGAACAAGCTGGCCTGGCCTGATGGGATGGGGTTGGGTTTTATTAATGTGTTTTGACCTACTTTTTAATGTATTTTAACTTATTGTAAGAGTTGTGGGCATTTTGTTTAATCTCTTTTAATTTTTGTATTTTGTCTTTTATCATGTACTGCCCTGTTCACCGCCCTGAGTCCTTCGGGAGAAGGGCGGTATACAAATAATAATAATAATAATAATAATAATAATAATAATAATAATAATAATAATAATAATAATAATAATAATAATAATAATAATAATAAAAATAATGCATGCTGGTTGACAAGTGCCCAAATTTTGATCACATGATTATAAGGTCACTGCAAAAACCAATCACTTTGAGTGGTGCTGTAACTTCAGTGTTAAAATTCTTTAAATGTTAAACTGTTTAAAAGTCATAAGTTGGAGACTACCTGCATGTAACTATTAAGCACATCCAGGTGCTCATTTGGACCTCACATAGCTACTGTAGTTCTGGATCCCCTTGTGTACTCATAGAAAAGTGTACGTTAAAGCATCAAGGCTAGTACTAGTATAGACTTCCAGGTAGTCCTCAAGGCATGACATGGCATTTAATGATTGTTCAATGTTACAACACGACCCCAAAAAGCTACATACAAACCTATTTCAAAGTTACGACCCCTGCAGCACTTCTGCATTCACCCTTATGATCAACTGCAAAGACACTACAGCACACCCACTTATCTATTTCCTTATTATCCTGCCCTACCGGGTCCCCATAGGCACTGAGCCTGCTTTGTCACCCCACTAGGTTTCACACACTCCTTCTTCCTACCCGCAGTCACCATTCGCTCACTTACCTTTTGAAGATATCCAGAGTTCAGGAAGTCAGCGTAGGGAAGACCGCCCCATTGCTGGGCCACATGGCACAATCAAGAAGAGATACTGCTAGTTTTGCTTTCTCACCTCCCCCAGGGTTACCAATGCTGGCATAAAGCTAGCATTTGTAGCACTGGAGAAGCAGAACAGAGCAGGAAAGCAAAACCGGCAGGATTTTTTTTATCAGTTGTGCTATGAGGCCCAGCAATGAAGCAGCCTTGTCTACTCGGACTTCCTGAGCTCTGGCTATCTTCAAAAGATAAGTGTATGATTCTGATAGAGAGGGGTAGGAATGCCCAAAGGGCAGGAAGCAGAACATAGGATATCGCAGAAGGTGAGGAGAAGCCTTGGCTTGCCCAGTGCAGGTAGCCTGTGCCTGTACTAGGTGTCTCACAGTCTGTTCCACCCAAGTCACCATATGGTTTACTTAACGACCCACATATTCATTTAACAAATGCATTCGGGAGAGAAGGGATGGGTGGTGGTGATTAATGATGTGGTTCATTTAATGTTATCCCAACTTTCAACAGTAATGGGCAGGCTCCGTGACTGTTGTTATTCAAGGAGTACCTGTATATTATTACTTGTAGAGCAGGGGTGTCAAACTGCCGGCCCATGGGCCAGATGCGTCATGAGGAAACCGCACCTACCCCATTGCCAGCAATGGGGGGAAAACTCCGATATGTCGTGCAATGTCACATGACATCGCGAGTTTCACATGTCTGTTATAGAGTGGGATCTGTATTAATAAAAGAGTACATTACATAAGTTATTGGAAATATTCTTTTAAAATTAAGTGGAGGACTTCAGTGAAAGTCGCACTGCATCCATGGAACCTAATAAGAATGTTGTTTATAATGCATATAGCTCTAATAGAGTAGGGAGTTTCATGACAGAAAAAAAAATACTTTCATGGCCCCATCTCTTAATATTCTGTAACAGGCTCTAATTTGAGATTAAACTGTCTCTTATACAAACTTTGATGAAGCTCTAATTCATGTGATTGGCCCAATATGGAACATCAATGGAGATATAAAGATTATGTTTACAATAACATTTTGAGATGATATCTAAATTTAATTTTTACTCAACTAAGTCACACATTACAAAGCCTTAAATCTGATTCATCAGAGGACTAGCAACCAAGCTACACCATACACCAGGAGCCGTAGTGGTGCAGTGGTTAGAATGCAGTATTGCAGGCTAACTGCCCACAGCCAGGAATTTGATCCTGACTCAAGCTCGACTCAGCCTTCCATTCTGCCAAGGTTGGTAAAATGAGGACCCAGATTGTTGGGGACACTACAAAGCAGTACATAAATCTAAGTGCTATTGCTAACATAATCAAGTTATCTTGTGAGGAATGCTACAGATACTACCTTGAGAAGGTATCAGGATGTGAAGTGGCTTATAAAGAATGAGACATATTTTTATAGAATTGCAGTTAAACAATGAAAGGAATTATTCATGAATTACTGCTCCAGAACAGTTGGCCATCAGGGTAATTTAAAAGTGTCATCGTTAAAAGATTATTTGGTTAACATTGTAAAGTTTCATTGCAAAGAATGACTTGACACATGCAAAATAATTAAAATCTGTTTTGTTTTGTTTTGAAATCCTTTTCAGCAAAGGAAGTGATCATTAATTGTTGGAAGAGGAAGAAGACATTGGTTGCTTGAATCTTGTGTGGCCTACAATTCTGACAATGTGTTTTCAAGGTTAAACTAAGTTCTCTCCAATATATAATCAATATAATAATTAAAGTATCTCCATGTTTAAATCAAGTGTAAAAGCTGTCTCCAGACTTTCTAGTGCATCACATAGTCAGGGCTAAATAGCAAAAATAGGAAAACCAGTCAGCTTCAGCTAGCATGTGCGTATCTTGTTCACACCTGCATGAAATGGGAGTTTTCTACATTAATCTGCATACTTGTGACAATTTCTTTCCTTTCCTTCCCCTTCCTTCGGTATATAAGTTACTCCTTCAAATCTTCCCATCTCTGGAATTTTGTGCATATTGAGCAAACAGAGCAGAGACTGCATTGTATTAAATAACCCACTAGTAAAATATTTCTTCAGCCTCTTGGACCAGTTTTTGCTTACAAGTTTCTTTCTTCAAAGATGACATTTTTCTCAATTTGTTATAAAACATATATTTAGTTTTATGAACTTACTTTCCATTAGCTGAAACAAATGCAAAGCTCTGTATTGATCAGCTAAATAAAGTGAACCTTATAGATTTTTTAAAATGTGCCTAGCATATAGTCATGTTTACTGTCAAGTATTGCATCTTTATTCCACTTCATGAAGCTGAATATGCTATTCAATTCCACTGATAGACAAATAAAAAATTTCTCGAGAGGTAGCTAATTAAGTACTAACTGCTTAAGATCTCTATATTTCAGTATTTCAATTAGCTGTGCTATGGCTTCTTTGTTGGTTCTTTCATATTTTCTTAATTGTTTCTATAATATTGTAGAAAATAGCAGAAGAACCTCAGGATAATCTACTAAACTATATACTGAAACCTGCTGAATCTGCCAGTGGAGTTTCGATGCTCAGGATGGATGTTCTTCCACAGAAGTGATAATCCAAGGCAGAGGTCCCCAACCTTTGGGCCACGGCCCACTACTGGGCCATGGCCTCTTGGCTGTGTGAGTAGCTGGGGAGTGCACATGCTCACCACTTATGCCACCGTTGCCACGAGTGTTGTGCAGGTGGCAGCATTGCCATGAACCTTGCATGGGCGGCAACAGCACTGCGAACAGCAGGTGGGTGGCGGTGTGCCACACACAGGTGACAGCACTGCCATAAACTTTGTACAGGCGGCAGCAATGCTACAAGAGGCAGGCAGTAGGTGGGCTGGCAGCATGATCCTTGAGCCGGTCGTGGCATTGCTGTGAGCCTGGTGGCAGCAGTGCCATAAACCTCACACAGGTGCTGGCACTGCTGCGAGTTTCACACGCACGCTTGCAGCTGTTTACGTGTTGTGCGTGCTTGCGGCCTGTTTTTCGCATGCATGTGCATGAGTGGCCACATTCATGTTTGCCCCTGCAAGGCGCCTGCCTCTCCCTCTCTCACCGGGCCGTCAACCCAGAAAGGTTGGAGACCCCTGACCTAAGACTAATTTAAACTACCAGAGAAGCTTAAATTTACTTCTGCTGTTATCTGAAGTGAAAATAAGAACATGAAGAATGAGATTTGAGTTCCAAGAAAAAAATAAATTCAAATGAGAAAAATTGGTTAAGATAAGAGGATAAGGGTTCATTTCCCTTCTTAGATACTAATTATCCTATGGTTTGAGATGAAAAATTTGCTTTCTACACCAGGTTAGGAATAGGCAAAATTTTGCATTGATGTCCTATATAGACCACACTAATACAACAGGGAAGTGACCAAGGCATGAATGACTATGAGAAAGGCTTCCTGAGTGCAATTGACACATAAAAAGAATTTGTGCAAAGGCCTCCTAGTCCAGGGCTTTTCAACCTTTTCACCCATTGTACCACTTTTAGTTGGTAATGAATCAGTTGCCAAGCATCTGAATGTAAATCACAAGACCCTGGAGATGCTACATTAAAGCTGATCGGCGCTTCTGGTGGAGCCTGGTGCTGATCCTGGCGCTTCTGCTGGGCCCTGACAGCCCTGCAGCTCCAGCCATCTCTCACTCAGGCTTGTGCAGTGCTGCCACCAGTTCAGCTCATTCCCCTCCCCCGCTACCACTTTTCTAGGATGGTCGCGTACCACCTGCCAGGTGCCAATGTACCACAGGTGGTACCCGTACCACTGGTTGAAAAGCCCTGTCCTAGTCATGGCTACCACCTGTTGCTTCAACAGGAGCTATGAGTGGAGGAGGACCCCCTGATAATATACCAAGGGCTCGCCTTTGGTCTTTACTTATTCAGAAGGGACCCGTTACCCATCTTCAGATACAATAAGAGTGGAAAAGTAAACACGTTTCTTTGCTTTTAACTTTACTTGGTCATCTTTGTCTTTTGTCTCTAATGGTGCTTTAGGTATCTCTTTCACTGTTTATCTCCCAAAACTTTTCTGTAAACTAGGCAGTCATAATCACAGGGAGTCCACAAAGGCATGATCCCATCAGTTATTTTGTACAGGCAATGCAAGCAGGCCCAACCTTTATGCATTGGGAAGCAATTACAGAGAACTCTACGGCCAGGGATCCATTATTATCCCTCATATCATTTTGCCAGTGCCGAGACAAAAACAGATTCATATGTGACATCTGCTGGGAACTGGGCTTCATTTTCACAAAATGTTACATCCAGCTATATCTGGGGAAGTAAGAGGTCACTACAGCCTTCTGAATGATAACCACCCCACCCCCACCTCTCAAACCTATGGCACATTTCTGAGATGAAAGCACTCCTGCACCAAACCAGGTTTTGATGAGACCTACCTGATCAGCCCCCTCATTTACAATCAAATTATATATGAGGCAGGCTTCATTACAGGCTGGCTGGGCATTCAGCAGCAACAGCCAGAGTCCAGTGCATCTGAGGCTCCAGAGACAAGGCTCTGGGCCAAGCATGGGGGCTGGAATGAGACAATAATAATAAGTACCAGATCCCTTTCCTTCCCCACCTACCATATCTTCCCATGCACCCATTATCAACCCCACCCTCTCCCCCCAACCATTCCCCTATTTTTATCAAGATGCTCCATTAATGGAATAGAAGGATGCACCCAACATGGGCAATCAGCACTACTGCTTCACATTCAGGGCCTATGATTGGGGCAATCCTTCTCCCCACATCACTTAATCTACCCCATTCCCATAGACACATTCACACACAACATACCATTGTCAAGCAAGAACAAGAGCCTAGCTTGGCTTTACCAAGTCTCCAGCCAGCAACCTTATCAAGTGACATTGTAGCCAAGGAATGTTTCCATTGATGTATATAGAATTAACCACCCATCGACTACAATGCCAACTGGTAATTTTGCTTCCCAGCAGCTACTTTAATCACTTACAATACTTTCAGTTTATCTTTTTCTCTGTTGGACATACTTCCAAGAAAGCACAAAGTCGCAGTGAACTATCGTCTTTATTTTACAGGAGAGGAAATAAAGAAGATCCAATGCCTACTTCTAGGGTATAGTATTTTACTTGGAGCTACTTTTCTCAACAGACACCATGAATATCACTACTAGGTCAAATTGCCCCAAAGTACTTATACATTTGTATTGTACCTGCAGTGAAAAGCTTGCAGTATTTTTTAAAGTACGTCTTATTTCAACCCTCATAAATAGTTTTCCAACCAATATTACCGTATTTTCCGGCGTATGAGACGACCCGGCGTATAAGACGACCCCCGACTTTTAAGATTTTCAAGGTTTTTCGTCTTATACGCCGGAAAATACATGCCCTGTCCTCCCTGTCCGTCGCAGAGGAGGCGAAGGCCCGACTGGCCCCGCTGGCCCTCCCGCTGCTCCCGCGCTTCTGCCGGCCCCCGAGGCGCAGTGTTTCCCGGGCGGCAGGCAGTGCCGGAGGGCAGCCGCCACCCTGCCACGGCCGGCGCCCCTCCTGCTTCCCCCCCCTCGTGCCGCTTCCCTCTCACTGTCGGCCGAGGCGCGCTCAGCCCAGGCTCCCGGTCCCTCTTCCCGGCCGGCTTCCCGCCCTGCCCCTCATGGAGCTGGACTGGGCGTGCAGCCTCTCGGTGTGGCTGCTTTTCCTGGGCAGCCTAGCGGTGCAGCTCCTGTGCTTGGACCTGTTGCTGAGCTGGCTGCTGCTGCTGCGCGTGGGGTTGCTGGCCGTCCTGCAGGCACTGGGCCAGGCCGTCCTGCCGCTGCCCCTCAGTGCCGCGCTCACGGCGGCTGCCTGCTGGCTCGTCTCAGTTGCGCTGATGCGCCCGAGCGGCTGCTTCTCCCGTCCTCGGCAGCTCGCACTCCTAGTTGCAGCGCACTGGAGTAAGCGCCGGCAGAGGCTGCTCTTCGGTCACCCGCCGGGAAACTTGCCAAACCGGGAGAGCGCCTGCTGCGCCCACACCCCACCTGGGACGCCGCGCCTGCCTGCCTCTTAAAGTGCCCACCCTGCATCCCTCTGGCCAAGGCAAAGGCGGCTGATGAGGACACCGACCTCGCTCCGCGGGCGGCGGGAAGAGCTGCCACGTCTGGGGACTCCTCCTCCTCCCCCTCCTTCCCCCCCCTCCCGCCGCCCTCTCACCTCACGAAACGGCCTCTTAGTCCGGCGCGCAGCTCCGATCCTGGCCACCAGGCTGGCTCGTCTCCGACAGCACCGCCCGTCGGAAGCGCATCCCCGCGGGGGGGAGAGCGGTGCTGGTGACAGGTGAGTCCAGCGGGCGCGAGGCCCTCCCCTCGGGCCAAGAGCCAACGGGCAGCGCTGCCTTCGTGTGGGGAGAGCCGCCCGACGCTCCCGCCCAGCCGTGTCCCGGAGCCGCACCGGAGTTAGCTCAGTTGCGCGGGGCGGCCCGGCTTTGCAAGAACGGGGACGCTCGACTGATTTGTTTTTTTTCCGGCGTATAAGACGACCTGGCGTATAAGACGACCCCAACTTTTGAGTAATCCCTTCATGGATTACTGCCTTGTCGTGGCGAAGGGGCTTGCGTAATTCAATGAAGCTATGGGCTATGCCGTGCAGGGCCACCCAAGACGGACAGGTCATAGCAGAGAGTTCTGACAAAACGTGATCCACTGGAGAAGGAAATGGCAACCCACTCCAGTATCTTTGCCATGAAAACCCTATGGACAGTACCAAAAGGCAAAACGATATGACGCTGGAAGATGAGCCCCTCAGGTCGGAAGGCGTCCAACATGCTACTGGGGAAGAGCAGAGGGCTAGTACTAGTAGCGCCAGAAAGAATGAAGCGACTGGGCCAAAGCCGAAAGGACGCTCAGCTGTGGATATGTCTGGGGGTGAAAGGAAAGTCCAATGCTGTAAAGATTTTTTCTCCATAGGAACCTGGAATGTAAGATCCATGAATCAAGGAAAGCTGGACGTGGTCAAACAAGAGATGACAAGACTAAACATTGACATCTTAGGTATCAGCGAACTAAAATGGACAGGAATGGGTGAATTTAATTCAGATGACCATCAGGTATACTACTGTGGGCAAGAATCCCTCAGAAGAAATGGAGTAGCCTTCATAGTCAATAAAAAAATAGGAAAAGCAATACTGGGATACAATCCTCAAAATGACAGAATGATCTCAGTTCGAATCCAAGGCAAACCATTCAATATCACAGTAGTCCAAGTCTATGCCCCAACCACCAGTGCTGAAGAGGATGAAATTGACCGGTTCTATGAAGCCCTACAGCACCTTATAGAACTAACACCCAGAAATGATGTCCTTATCATCATGGGGGATTGGAATGCTAAAGTAGGAAGCCAAAAGATAACTGGAATAACAGGCAAGTTTGGCCTTGGAGTACAAAATGAAGCAGGGCACAGGCTGATAGAATTTTGTCAACAGAATACGATGGTCATAGCAAACACTCTTTTCCAACAACCCAAGAGACGGCTTTACACATGGACATCACCAGACGGTCAACACAGAAATCAGATTGACTATATGCTCTGCAGCCAAAGATGGAGAAGCTCTATACAGTCAGTAAAAACAAGACCAGGAGCTGACTGTGGCTCAGACCATGAGCTTCTTGTTGCAAAGTTTAGGCTTAAATTAAAGAAAGTAGGGAAAAGCGCTAGGCCAGTCAGGTATGAATTAAATCATATTCCTGTTGAATATACAGTAGAGGTGACAAATAGATTTAAGGAATTAGATCTGATAGACAGAGTGCCTGAAGAACTATGGACAGAGGTTCGCGACATTGTACAACAGGTAGCAACCAAAACCATCCCAAAGAAAAAGAAATGCAAGAAAGCAAAATGGCTGTCTGAGGAAGCTTTGCAAATAGCTGAGGAAAGGAGGGAAGCGAAAGGCAAGGGAGAAAAAGAAAGATACGCCCAATTGAATGCAGAATTCCAAAGAATAGCTAGAAGAGATAAGAATGCCTTCTTAAATGAACAATGCAAAGAAATAGAAGAAAACAATAGAATAGGGAGGACCAGAGATCTTTTCAAGAAAATTGGAGAGATGAAAGGAACGTTTCATGCAAAAATGGGCATGATAAAGGACCAAAATGGCAGGGACCTAACAGAGGCAGAAGAGATTAAGAAGAGGTGGCAAAATTACACAGAAGAATTATACAAGAATGAGCTTAACGTCCCTGATAATCACAATGAGGTGGTCACTGACCTCGAGCCAGACATCCTAGAATGTGAAGTGAAGTGGGCCTTAGAAAAGCTGAGCAACAACAAAGCTAGTGGAGGTGACAGTATTCCAGCTGAGCTATTCAAAATCTTAAAAGACGATGCAGTAAAAGTGCTACACTCAATTTGCCAGCAAATTTGGAAAACTCAACAGTGGCCACAGGATTGGAAAAGATCAGTTTACATTCCAATTCCAAAGAAAGGCAGTGCCAAAGAATGTTCAAACTATCGCACCATTGCACTCATTTCTCATGCTAGTAAAGTTATGCTTAAAATTCTACAAGCTAGACTCCAGCAGTATGTGGATCGAGAACTACCAGAAGTACAGGCAGGATTTCGAAGAGGCAGAGGAACTAGAGATCAAATTGCTAACATACGCTGGATCATGGAGAAAGCTAGAGAGTTCCAGAAAAACATCTACTTCTGCTTCATTGACTATGCTAAAGCCTTTGATTGTGTGGATCATAACAAACTGTGGCAAGTCCTTAAAGAGATGGGCATACCAGACCATCTTATTTGTCTCTTGAGAAACCTATATGCGGGCCAAGAAGCAACAGTGAGAACTGGACACGGAACCACTGATTGGTTCAAAATTGGGAAAGGAGTCCGGCAAGGCTGTATACTGTCGCCTTGCCTATTTAACTTATATGCAGAGCACATCATGAGAAAGGCAGGGCTAGATGAATCAAAAGTTGGAATTAAGATTGCCGGAAGAAACATCAACAACCTAAGATATGCAGATGATACCACTCTAATGGCAGAAAGTGAAGAAGAACTAAAGAGCCTGGTGTTGCGGGTGAAGAAGGAGAGTGCAAAACTTGGGTTGAAACTAAACATTAAGAAAACCAAGATCATGGCATCTGGCCCTCTCAATTCCTGGCAAATAGATGGGGAAGAAATGGAGGTAGTGACAGATTTTATTTTCCTTGGCTCCAAGATCACTGCAGATGGGGACTGTAGCCAAGAAATTAAAAGACGCTTGCTCCTTGGGAGGAAAGCCATGGCAAATCTAGACAGCACACTAAAAAGCAGAGACATCACCCTGTCAACAAAAATCCGTATAGTCAAGGCTATGGTCTTCCCAGTTGCAATGTATGGCAGTGAAAGCTGGACCATAAGAAAGGCTGAGCGCCAAAGAATTGAAGCCTTTGAACTATGGTGCTGGAGAAGACTCCTGCGAGTTCCTTGGACTGCAAGGCGATCAAACCGGTCAGTCCTAGAGGAGATCAACCCTGACTGCTCTTTAGAAGGCCAGATCCTGAAGCTAAAACTCAAATACTTTGGCCACCTAATGAGAAGGAAGGACTCACTGGAGAAGAGCCTAATGCTGGGAAAGATTGAGGGCAATAGAAGAAGGGGACGACAGAGAATGAGGTGGCTGGATGGAGTCACTGAAGCAGTAGGCGTGAGCTTAGATGGACTCCAGAAGATGGTAGAGGACAGGAAGGCCTGGAGGAACATTGTCCATAGGGTCGCGATGGGTCGGACACGACTTCGCAACTAACAACAACAACAACAAGACGACCTGGCGTATAAGACGACCCCAACTTTTGAGAAGATTTTCATGGGTTAAAAAGTCGTCTTATACGCCGGAAAATACGGTACATTAAGATTTCTCTTCATATGATCACACAAAGACACACAAAGGCATAGATTTTCAAAGAATTTTAATTCATCTGCCCACGCTTTAGATTTTAGGGCACAAGTCATTACATGGGGAAACTACAGTTTCATTGTACTTCTCAGGAACTTAGGACAATAGCAAACCATGTGCTTTTCTTCCCCCATTTTGTTGAAATAGTAATTTCCAATTCTAATTAATTGTTTTTAATTTTTTACCTCCCAAAACACACTGGGAGGTAAATAAGCATGGTAGATATATACCAACAGGGGAAGGCATTACTTCCAGTAAGTGTTCTTATATGTAGAAATCAATGTCAAAAATTATTTTAAGAAAATGAAAAATTGATAAATATTTAAGTAAAAAATGCTTAAGAGTACATATAAGCAGCTTACTTAAAAAAATGGTGCTCTTCCCATTTGAGGCGTTTTTTCCGGGGTTGCACAAATTCATCATCTGAGTCATCTGTTGGGGATGGACTATTTTTATCAGAATGGCAATAAGGCTGAACAGAGAATTTTCTATCTGAAAAAAGGTTCATCAGAAGTTCCTCAAAATAAGAACTTAGTTTCATTCCAGCATCAGCTACTTCAGAATCAGGCTGTTGGAGAAATTAAACATATTAATACTGTTAGAATAATATTTTTCTGAATGAACTACGTAAAATATTGCTAGAAATGTTTTTGAATTCTTATTTTGGAAACAGATAAATAAATTTCAAGTTTGTCAACACTTCTGTAGAATTTCAGGTATGTTGTAACTTTCATTACAGTATTTATAGTACAGGTAGCCCTCAATTTACAACCACAATTAAAATTTCTAGCGAGACAGCTGTTAAGTGGTTTTGCCATATTTTATGACCTTTCTTGTCACAGCTGTTAAGTGAATCACTGCAGTTATTAAATTAGTAACATGGCTGATAAGTGAATCTGGCTTTCCCATTGACTTTGCTTATCAGGTCACAAAAGGTGATCACATGACCCCTGGATACTGCAACTGTTATAAATATGAACCAGTTGCCAAGCATCCAAACTTTGATCGCATGACCATGGGGATGTTGCGACAATCATAAATGTGAAAAACGGTTATAAGTTACTTTTGTCCTTGTAGCTTCAAAGGGTCACTAAATGAATGGTTATAAGTTGAGGATTACCTGTACTGAAATGGCAAATACAAGTTACATTATTAGTTTAATTTGTAATTACACATATTCTATTATTTTTTGTTAAGAGAACTGATGTATGATACTGTATAATTACATGGCTCTGTAAACTATCATGGTACTCAAAATTAGACTCCTTGGTATGGCAGAAATCCTAGCTGAATCATAGGATGGAAGGTTGGTATTTACATTCTGGCCACAAATCTTTCTTTGGGGTGGTGATTTTGGTACAGTGTTGCTGCCATCACTATTGTCCAAGAGGTGGCCCACCTGTCATCTTCCCTCCCTTACACGATACCAGTTAACAATTATGTTATCTTAACATATGTATAAGCATGTATTATTTTTTTACCTCATTAAATTCAGCACAATTTTGAAATATCAGCCTGAAATCAGCTATAACATCTTCTGGCTTTGTATATATTGTGTGATGTGCTTGCAATCTATTCTTTATTGTTGACAAATCCATTGGCTTCTTAATTATTTTATAGTAGTCAGGCACCTAAAAAGAAATAAATCAATATTTCAGAAGTTTAGTTTGGGTTTGTTTTTCTGTTGTTTTGGAATTAAAAAAAAGTTAGATTGCAGATATTAAGCCAGATGGCTGTTAGGCATACAGAAATTTATTGTTACGTCATCAATGAAAAGAAATGGGAAAAATATATTTTCAGCTGTAATAGTTCTAAAACAAATAGCAAGCTGTATTGCGGATGATTATACATGTATTTGTTTATTTATTTTATTAGGTTTAAAAGCCACTCCTTGCCAGTGCTCCAGGAAGATACTATGACTGATGGTATCAAAATCAAGCTGGACCAGGAAGGTTATATTTTCCCTATTCCAATCCTGCCACAGATCATCCACAAGAGCAATAAATATAAATTCTATTCCATACTTCTATATCTAGTCTGAGTCCTGATAATCTATTTTCTCCAAGTCCTTGCCATGGCAGCTCCACCATCTCTCCATAACTATCCTCCCAAAAGGAAGACTAGAGACTGGCTAATAGTTATCTAAAACTGCCAGGTCAAGCAATGGCTAGGGGTGTGTTGCTGCCACCACCTTCAAGGCTGATAGCACCATGGATTTCTGGTTGGGGCTAATAATGTTAGCTGATTTATCTTCTTGTTCCTTTTTTTCTTTAAGTAGCCTGAAACCCTATGTTACATGGCAGTATTTTATCAAACTGGTAAATTAAGAATATTTATTGTAATGTTCCGCTATAGCTGATTCTTTAATTCTAAATATGCCAGCTAGAACCAAGAAAGCTTAGTGAACTACAGCTGTATCACACACACACACCCAATCTCTATCAAAAGCAGCAGAGGAAGACATCCTGATGACTTATGAAGCCAAAAGAGACTCTCTTGTCTTAAACAGTTACTACAGAGCCTAACAATTTTTTTAAACAGACTGAGGAAGTCCCAGCCCAAGGGGTCAATGGAAAGACCGGAAGATGACAAACTGTGTTAGTCACAATGTTCTGAATAATCATATTACTTTCCTGGAGTTTCAATTATGTAGGAAAAATCTGCATATAATTGACACAGAGAATATGCCTAATCAACTTGCAGTATAGAATTTATGGAAATCTTCTTTCTCTGCCTGCTGAATTTTTAATTGGAATTGAATGTTTGTATAAAATCCCCTTGTAAAAAGATCAGGGACTGGAGTACCAGTTTAAATATTGCTACTGTTCAATTTCTGTATATAACTGTATATATAAAAATGACATTCTGTATAGAACTATTCAAAAATTTAAAAAAAATCCCAGGTGTAGTGGGGTTATAAAAAGAATATAGTACCTATTATCCTGATTTTACTAAGGAGGTTGCAGACAAGAGAAGCTTTTCCAAAGCATACGATTTTGCTAAAACTGCACAGCTGCAATATTTAAGAGGAATGTGGTTCCTGCTACATTTTCTGTTAACTATCAGGAAGAAATAAAAAAAAGTTTCAAAATCAGCTGGAGCTCTTTTTAATGGGACTTAAAGGTGAAACTTCTGCTCTTTTATACTTTTATCTATTAGCAAACAATAAAGTGTCATCATTCAATCTTAACCAGCACAAACCTTAATGTCCAAAAACTTTTTACATAGTAAGTTTTATTACTGGGTGATTTTCCTTCAATCCTCAGGAAAAAAAGTTTCATGTAAGTTTAAGAATTTAAATTTGGAAATTAACTACAAAAGAGTGAGTGAAACATTAATTTTGGAGTTTTTAAATGGACTAAGGGTCCAGATTGACTGAAAATTATTTGCTTGGCAAAATGTTATGGATTGGAGAAAAACATGGTAAGGGAGACCTTGAAGGCCAATACTAGAAGCAACTGGAAAGAACTAAAGATTATAATTAAAGGAGAAGACCCAATAATATAGAAGGGAGTCAGTGTACTTTTAAGCACAATACAGAAGTCTTCTTGTTTAGCTAATCATGGATACAAACAAATATCAGTGATAAGTAATAAAATTAATAACCTACCGTGGGAGGCACTGGATCTTGAAAAGCAAGGCTCATTTCATGGCAGTAAAGGTACAAAAGTAATCTTTCACATTTCTATATATTGGGACAGAAATAGCTAAAATTATTTGGAACATCAGCTTGAAAGTTTACTACAGCAATGTAAACTATGTAAGTATGCAATCTTTAACGTAATAATGAATTGCTCAAATTGATGGATTTTTTTCTACCAATATTTTTAACTTAATATTCACAAATGTGAAATATATCATTTGAACTTCTGAGATAACAGATATTTCATTGATAAAGGGCATATTTCATAACTATGAAGGATTAGATATACCAAGTTAAATATTCCATATCTCATACCCATTCGTTATTTGTATATTGATAGTATATTTATGAACCATTTCTGAAATAAAGGAAACTCAAGTTTACATTAACATAATATTCCAGACACGCACTGCTGATTATAAGTGCTGAGTAGTCTAAATTGGTACATATTTAATTTATCCAAATATAGCTATTAAAATAATGCTTAAATGGATAACATGAAAATTATCACAACAGTACTCTATAATAGTTAATAAAGTTCTAATGTTTGAAATGTACATGGTAATAGAAAATCAGAAGAGTTGAGCCTGTGGCGCAGTGGTTAGAATGCAGTATTGTAGGCTAACTATGCCCACAGTCTGGAGTTTGATCTTAACCGGGTCAAGGTTGACTCAGTCCTTCCAAGATTGATAAAATGGGGACCCAGATTGTTGGGGGCAATATGCTGACTCTGTAAACTGCTTAGAGAGGGCTGTAAAGTATTATGAAGCGATATATAAGTCTAAGTGCTATTTCTATTACTATCTGTATTTTTGTCTCAGATTCTCAACATTAATTACCGGTAATTCATTATTTTTATTATCTTGCACTTTTTTCAGAACTAGTTTGTAGAATGAACACAGTACAATGAAATTACCCTCTGATCTATTGGTGTCAAACCCGGACTGCCTTCCAGTTTTCTTTTTTCTTCAGAAACATGGGTTGAGACACCACAATCATATTCTACTTCAGGTTTAGATAAATCACGGCAGAATGTGCAAATCCATTCACCACTGAGGAAAAAAAATGAAAAAAGATTGACATAAGCCTCACATTTTTGCATTCAGAATGTTTGCAAGATAATTCTTTCACCTATCTCTTACAATAAATGTTAAAAGTTAACGCAGTGGTTACAATGAAGCCAATTACTTCGTTCAATGTTGAGTTTCTGTAAATCAGAAAGAGAATCCCCAACCACAAAGATGGTAGGTATTAAAATAGTTATCTTTAAAATAGGTACAGTTACTTTTGAGTGGAATCAAATTGTTCAAACATTAAAATTCTTCTCCAAATGAAACTGAAAGACACAAAAGGTCAGACTGACCTGTTTCCTAAATGATTACTTCATAAATTTGATACTGGTTTATGGGAAAAAGATAGATAGAATAGAATGTTCTTCCCTGCCGCCACCTCCTCCCCCCCCACCCCCCCCAAACTACAATACTTCATAGCTTTGCTGCAAGAGTCCTGTGTGAATATAGTTTTCTCTCTTCAAATCAGGAGAGAGAGCTATCTAGATGGTAGAAAAAGCTGGCAAGGGCCATTCCCAACTAGCTTTGATAAAATTATTTTCTTAGTAATCCTCAGACAACAAAAAAACAAAATATTGGTTATCAGTGAGTATTACAATTGCTGCCCTTATTTATTTATCACAATTTTATACCATCTATCACACTTGCATGCCCACATTGTTGAAAGAAAACATCAGAAACATTACCATGGGTACCTTTGGGATTTAATATGGCAACTAACTTATAGCTCTTAATTAACAGCATTAAATGGAAAGTACAGATCCAACAGATATATAACCAACTCAAAAGAGATTTTTTTTCTTTATATACCTACTTAAAGTCTATTATTTAGTTGTATAATATCTGAAGCTGGAAAAAAATTGAGATAGTTGATTTTTAAGCAGCATTCTGTAACAGAAAAAACACAAGCCACTATTCTAGATTTATTTGTTATACTTTAAAATTGGAACAAATACAGCTGCTGCATCCAGATGTATTTATCAGCCTACATAAATGTGAACAGGAGCTAAACTACACATTCCACAGTGGTATCTTGTTTTATACATTCATAGACTAAACCTCAACACTGCTGGTTCCAGTTTAGCTTTAAAATCAGATGCAATCATTTAAATAATGTTTGAGTTTATGCCATAGAAGAGCTATCTTTAGACTTTACCTTGGAAAATTCCTGAGTGTAGGAACATGACATGAAAGGTGGAACACTTTGGGACATTTATCACAACACAAAAGTTCTCCTCCATTCTGACATACTGCACACCAGTCTTCATTAGGATCATCATCTTTTCTGCCATCTCCCCCATGTGGCGATCCTATCCATGCTGCCTTGCCATTGGATGGTTGGTCACCTGTACTGTCTGGTGCTTCTGTTCTCAACACTGAGGCTTCAGAGGAGTGGCTGCTATTCAGTAACACGGAAGAAAGAATGGCTCTTGGAAACCTGGACTTTAAACAAAAAATAATGCCTAATTTCAGCAAAATGAAGCATCTTTTTTGCACACGTTAATATATACACAGAGAATCATGCCTCTTTGACAAATTATACATATTATTTAGCCAGTTGATTGAGCTGGATATGCCCTTATCAAGGGTATGTTATATCAAAGATTTGAACATTTATAGGTCAGATTTTTAAAAAGCTACCAAGACTTCATTAAACGTTTCTCATCATAAAATGCTTCTGTGGAAAGGAAATTAGCTCCTCCTACCACATAGTCTTCCTTCCTCAAATGCAATGGGAAACATGAATGTAATTGGGTGAATATTCTGCCCTGTCTGATCTAAACCTGAGATCTTTTGGCTAAAATAAGAAAAAAGCTACTGTTCTCAGAGATTTTGATGAACAAATGTTTAAATCACGATTGAGCAGGGTCCATGTCTACAAAGCACTATTTCTCAGACAATTACTAAATGCACTTTTTTTGGAATCTCCACAGGGCATGATTTTGTGTATTTTTGAGGAACAAAGGTAAGGTTTTCCTATATAAAAGGCTTGCAGGGAAAGGCTCATCGTACCTGCCTCTAATGGCTTTTGGGCCTTTTGGCCATAAATAAAATTGACTGATTGATTGATACTGCACACTCGTTCACTCCTGATTCGATCAACTGCCTGTGGTTTTAATTCCCAACTTGAAAATGAACCTGTTAGATTTCTTTCTAAGATTTCTTCAGCAGAAATATTGTAACTCAACTAATTTATAAAAACAAGTTAGTACCCTTTTGTATTTAAGACTATTTATCATAATTTTGATTACATTTTGATTACGGGATTCTTTAACTGTTTCCTGCTTCACTATGACAACTGGGAAATCATAGTTCTCACTTGGCACACCAGACTCTTGTTTTATTCTGATAGGCTCTAACATGACCACAGGGACTCTCTGGGTTGAATCTGCACCTGATGGTTTGGCAGAAGAAGTAGAGCTATAAATGAAGCATACAGAAAAAATAAGGAAAGATTACTAAAACAGGTTTTGCATTATTTGAATCAGAGCACAACGCTTTCAGAAATTATTGCTTGCATAAGGTGGGGAAAATTAATCTGTGCCATAATTTTTCTATAAAGTTCATGGTTTAACACAAAGCCTGATGAATTTAGTACTGACTAAAATTTTATATTTTAAAAAAACATTAAACATTTTTGCACACGTCAACTACACTGAATACATTTCAATTACTAAATTAAAATAGGTGAATTATCATAGCAAGATGATAAAAAATGTAACATATTCCATAGTTGTCTCTATATATTTTTTCTTCATCTAGGTAAAATATTTTTTTTAAGCCCTAATTTTTAAATACTTAAAAACTGACCTTTCCAAAGAGTATCATCTAAGCTCTTTTAAATTAACAGTACTTACATTTCTCATTTTCTGCAGAATCAATATAAAATTTGTCTTCATATGATGTATCTTCTTTGTAAAAATTATATTTTGTATGTTTTACCTTATCCCTACCCGCTTAATATATATTGCTGGGCTATTGATGGGTGTTCTTGTTTCATGGTTAGAGAATTCTTGAAAATAAAGCCCCACTGTGCTAATCCATACAACTTTTTTTTACCAGAATCAGTTTTTACTAACATGGTCTGCTTACCTGCTTCGACTTCCTACGCTAGAGGCACTGGGTGAACGCATTGGAAGATGGACACCAGAAACAGTAACTAACCCTAAATCATAAGGGGAAAAATCATTAGACTAGAAAGAAATCCTGGCATATAACCTATTAATATTTGAAATACATATTGAACTGCGCTTTAAATATTAGTAAATTATCTATTCTGTTATGCCACCCCATGTCACTCATTTGTGAGATGGGTGGCTATACAAATTGACAAATCTATCCTATAATAGTGGAAAAATGTGAAATATGAAGAGTGGGAGGCTGATATTTGTGCCTAGTTTTCCTGCTTAAAAAATGAAAGTGAATTTCTAAACAGGAGTGAGAAATATTTTCTCTCAAGGCCTCATTCATGCTTTATGTCAAATCTGATTTTGTAAAATTCTACAGCATTGTTTTTTCCTTAAAACTGAGAAACAAAAACAAACATCTATTCTTCTGAGTTTCAAAAAACAAAAACTTCCAGTGGCTGAGATGGACTGTTTCATTTTTTTCAAAGACTTTCATTTTTTTTCATTCTCTAGCTGCTAATATCTTTTTTAAAAATATAATCAGCATTGCTTTCATCACTGACATAATCCTCTCCATTTTAGTTCTGGTTTACTACTTAAGCTAAGAATCTCTACTTTTTAATATTCATTTAATTCTATGTATGGTTAAAATTCTTTATCTTCTCTTCTATTATTACTATACTGTCTTTTAAAAGGAGCTTTACAAATCTTTCTATAACTTTCCTTTCACTATAGCTATTTGGCAACCAGCAAGAGTATTTCTATATCAGCCATATTCTTTCCATGTGATTAGGTATTTCACTCATGTTCTCTTTCCCAATGCTTTAGATCTTGTTTCTAACAGTATAATAATAAGAGTTTTTAAAATGATAATTAATAGCTGTCATACCAGAAAGTCCAGGAGATGGAACCGAAGAGTTAGGAGACTGCACAGTTTTGCGTGAAGATTGTTTAGTTTGGGTGTGCTCTGCAAATGGCTCTCTCTTCCCAATACTTTCCAATGGAACACTTCCTGAACAGTCAATCTTAATATAATAATAAATGGTAAGGATTCTAGATAGGAAAACATTATCTCACTACTTTTCAACAAAAAGTAATTATAGTTTCCTCTAATAGCATAGTAAATAGCCTTGTGTTGAAACTTAGGGATGTTTGAGACAAGAAGACATACAGAAAAGCTATACAGATGCTAGCTCTTAACTCGCTGGAAAAGTCATTAAGAACCTAAACACACAGGAACTTGATCATTAATATCACTAAAAAGGATTAGATATTAAAAAGGCACTTCTAGAATGCGCTCTAAAAAGAAGACACTTCTTTATGCACTAGGTATACTTTAATCCCAAACTATATGGCATAACTCCATCAAGTTTTGTTTTAGAATAATAAAGCATGCTGGAATAATAAACCTTTCAAAAAAGTCAAGAAATATAGCACTATCTCACATCTGGTAAAGAAGGCAAGGTACAGGAACTACTCATTGTTGAATTCAGATCAATCATAGATGGAACAAAAGTCTTCCCATCATTTCCAGCAGCACAGGGACTAGAGGGAGTTGATGTTGTACTGCTAGCACTCGAGGAAGTAGACAAAACTTGACCACTGTGGATCTGCCACTAGAAAAAAGAGGAAAGTAATTTATTTCATAATCCATGTACAGGAGATATTAAAGCTGCATGGAACATTGCAGATAAGGATTGATAGAACTCTGCTTAACTATTAATATTAAAGTTGATACAAGTAGCTCTGAAAGTGCAAAAATTATTCCAAATGAACAATATATAAGCAAGCCAACAAACAAAAATGTGCCTCCTTTCCAATAATAAAACTATTGAGCTAATTTACCTTTCCTCTAGATAGCAAAATAGATTTTATAACATATTTAAAGTTCTTGATATACTATTACGCATCACATGCAGAATGTACCTGTTTAATGGCTTGCTGTGCCAAAATTGCCATCTGTAGTGGAGATGGCTTTACAGATGAATGTGGTATGCTTTGATTTTGAGGAAACCTCACTGACTGAGCCAGAGGAATTGATCCAAAGGATTTGAAATTGTGATTCTGAAAGTTTACCAAACGTGGAGGTGGCTGCTGAAATACAAAAAAAAAAAAAAAAAAAAAAAAACAACAACCAACCTTTCTTAACTAATAGGTCATTAGTTATAACAGATCTTTTCCTAAATGTTTGCTAAAGAAATTATAAAAGATACATCATTTTGGGGGTGGTATTCATTTCCAACATAAACAGTGTAGCCTGAAAAAGTTAAGTTTCACAGCCTGTTTAAAGGGGGAAAGATATATAGAAGTCTGAAAAGGGAGTGGCTTAAACCTATTAATGTTAGGAATGTTAGAGCAGCCCCTGAGCTCCTAGAATAATAATAATGCTGACAGTTATAGTGTGGTACAATGCACAAAATACTAATCTGTGTAATAATGTTTTTGATACTACCTTGCTAACTTTATCTTTTCCTCCAAATAAAGTAGAAATAGCTGTCTTCTACTCTGGACTTGCTGTAACTTACCTGAGGAGGGGGAGGTGGTGGTGGAGGGGGAGTCTGGTGCATAGGCCCTGCAGTTCTAGGGTCTGGGAGCCCCACAGGACCTGCCCTCCGCTGTGCCTGCTGCCTCTGAGCAAGCACCTGTTGCTGCATGTGCTGAAGTCGAAGTTGAGCTAAACTGATCTGCGTTGGGAACTTGGATAGTTGATTTGAAGGTAACCCACTTTGTGGCTGTATGTTTGGTTCCCTCACGGGGCTTTTAGGCATATGTGGTGGGATTTCACTATCTTCAATTACCAAAGAACCTAAATAAAGATAATTATATTTATAAATTACAATTTGACTGAGGATAGCTCTATCACAAATAATAGATAACCTTTCTGGCATCAGTCATTGAGACCCCTCTGTGCTAAACATTGTTAATCTAGAACTACTTTATTAGACGTGTTTTTATTTAATTGCCTGAAACAATATAAATGCATTAAGGTATTGGCCGGGTATTTACAAACTGCCAAATACAGGTAGTCCTCGACTTACAACAGTTCATTCAGCCAATGTTTGAAGTTACAACAGCACTGAAAAAAGTGACTATGTCCATTTTTCATACTTACGACCATTGCAGCAGCATCATGGTCACTGATCAAAATTCAGATGCTTAGCAAATGACTCATATTTATGATGGTTGCAGTGTCCCAGGTTCATGTGATTATTTGACAAAGTCAATGGGGAAGCGAGATTCACTTACCAACTGTGTTACTAACTTAACTGCACTGCTTCACTTAACAACTGTGGCAATAAAATCATAAAATGGGGCAAAATTCACTTAACTGTCCCACATAGCAACAGAAATTTTGAACTCTATTTTGGTCACAAGTTGAGGACTACCTGTATATATTTGGCAAACTTCCAATTAATATAGCACACTATTAAATTAACAACTTTCCTATATAATGTCACTTCAATTAACAAAGTTATACACTTTTGGATACATAGTTGTAAGTCAGGGGTCCCCAACCCACAGCCCATTACCCGGCCTTGAGCCTTTCGGAACCAGGTCACAGAAGTAGTGGATGAATGTGTATCCTCACTTGTGCAAGTAGCATGTGAACATGTGCTATTTGCGCTTGCAGCAGGTGCACATACCTGCAGCTTGCGCAAAAGGAGCTGGGTGTGCTTGCCCCCCATGTGGAACCGTCCCCTCTCCACCATCCCCATCTGCAAAGGTGAAAAGGTTGGGAAACTCTGCTGTAAGTGACTGATACACTAAATATAAATATAACCTATACCCAACTGAGACATTGCATCACCTGCAAATAGAGCAAAACAAGATGAGTGTACCAGAACATACACTGCACACTGCCACATAAAGTTTTATCTTCCCATAGGATTCCCCATGCTAGAGATAGAATGGAAGGTAAACCAAAATGAAAAGTGTGTATCATTACTCAGAGATGGTATATAGTTCAATAAAATGTATATTCTATTTATTTCAAAAAGTACTTAAAATAAAATACAATTATTTAATGTGGTAAACATATCAAGTAATATCAAGTTTTTATTAACAAAACCAAATGGAGTTCATCATACCTAAGTTGAAAATATTTTGGGCCCAGAAACTAGGATCACAGTGAAACTGAATGGTAGTATTAGATACTGGTAAGGCATCACACCTTGCCCTAAGGAGGTATCGTAATCGGTATGTAATCTAGAAAAAGAAGAAGACTACATTAATATGAAACTATCTTTTAGTGTGACAGAACATTACACATGACTCATAACTGGTGACATATGGGCAACAGCCCATTGATCAGTTTACATTAAATGTCCTAGTAATTTTCACGGGACCATCTGTTGACAATCAAGGAATATGAAAAACTACAATTTGGAATGTTAACAGGAACATAAAGTAAAAAGCCTGAATGAATGAAAAAAAGATATTTTATTTATTTGTTAAATTTTTAGACACACTCTGATTCCCAACAACTCTACTAGGCATTTGTAAAACTAAGAGAAAGATGTAGCCAATCTGATTAAATGGTGATCTGATTTTATGCAGTGCAGCTTAAGAATACAGAGAGGGGAAATGAAAGTTTAGTTTTAAAATTATGAATGATTAATATAAAGGCTGAGTCATCTAGATTGTTCGTGGTGTTTACAAAAATATGAATCCATTGGCTCCTATTTTCATGCACACCAGAACTGTGATCATGAAAATATGAGGAATGTATTTTGGGGGGGAAAACTACAACATTCTGAATGAATGTGATGCAGTAAATATCATTCTGTTAGAAGACACAAATGGATGAGTGAGAAGGCAAGTATAGAAGTCTAATTTGGAGTCAAGAATTAATGACAATGGTGGTTGTTTGGATGAATAATTGCTCTGAAACAGACCTGTTTGCTTTAAAAATCTCATTTAAGCATAGGTCATGATGCTCAAAGCTCTACTGGATTGGAGCAGTATATAACCCCCCCCCCAAATAAATTAAAACAAATTCACACATGGTAATGGATCTAAAAGTATATCTTAATTATTTATGATCACATAGTGAACTAAAAGCTCTGAGTGTGGGATAGGCCCATATGCCAGAGTGTCAAGAGAGGATCTTGGGGAACAACGGATATAATGGAAGAAAGGAATGAAACAAAGGAAGTCAGGAAACTGGAGTGAAAGCAGAAGAACTGTAGGAAGAAAAAATAGGAAACATGTAAGAAAATCATTAGAAGACAGTATAATCTCCTAGTAGAATGAATGAAAGAGGATTTAAGGAGTGTTAATATAGAACAGTTTTTTCAAACTTGGCAACTTTAAGACGTGTGGACCTCAGCACCCAGAATTCTCCAGTCAGCACAAAGAAAAAATGAAAAGGACATTATTTGAAGGGATTAAAAAAAATCAAGTTTCTTAAAAGTTAAAGAAAGGAAGATAAAATTGGATTATTTGATCAAGGTTAAAGTAGATTTGTTATCTCTGGTAAGCTTTGGTAGATTTTTGCTGACTAGGTAAGATTGGCTTATAAGTAAGAGATGTGATATAGGATGAAGAGATCCTCTGTTGTATTTTAAGACAGCGACAAGTTACTAATACTTTTATATTTGTAGTGATGAAAGGGAAAGTCATTTCTTTCAAGTAAGACTGCTATCATGTCTCCCATTTTCTTCATTACATAATTTTCTTAGCCAATTATTGTATGATTTAGTCTTGAAACTCCTTATCATCTTTGTTGCTCTTCTCTGCACTCTCTCTAGGGTTTCAGCATCTTTTCTGAATAATGGTGATCAGAACTGGACAGTTTTCCAAGTGTGGTCTCACTAGTGCAGCATAGTTGTGGAGACTTTGATAATGTAATCACAAGCTTACAGTACAGCTGAACATAACCACAAGTTGTGTGCACAAGTACTTGTGTACCTTATCTCTTGTAAGGAGAATTCCAGTTATGTAACTAAGAAGCCTATCTATGCGTGCTTGAAATTGTATTCAGGGTTGTTCCAGTCTTATGGGAGCACCCACTTTTGTCCAGCGCTGTATAAATGTGTAACTTAGAGAGAGCACCTGGTCTTTGCCTCTTTGTTCGCACCAAGCCACCCCTGGTCCCTTCTTGAAACATCACAACTACTGTAATAACCTTGCCCTCTTCACAGATTTTGATTTTCATTATTCTTTTCCACTGCCTCAAAAGTTAGCTAAGTTATTAAAAAACAGGAAATATCAGTATATTGTATTCCAAATGAAGCCCCATTTCATATATGGGATATCAAGAATAGAAGAAAATGATACTCCTCAACACAACGATAGCAACATGAACACTTTTTGTGCTGTGAACAATTTCACAAAGTTGAAATTTCAAATAGTTTTTTTCTATACATTTCTCCAGAATAGCATTTTCCTCAAACTTCAGTGCTTCTAATGTAAAAGTTACACTTAAGGCAGAATTTACGATTTTAAAAATATGAGCTTCCATTATAAATTATTTTTTCCCATAGTGCTGCAGATATCTCTCTGAAAAGAAGAGCTGGAAAAACCTGAAAAATTGCTAAGGATTGCAAATGTGAACTAACGATTTATCCATACCAAGCGTTTGCTATACAATAAGGCTGTGCTGCTCCCACTGGAGACTGCCCATTTAGAGAAGTTCATAACGTGTTCCAGTTGTTTAGAAAGTCCTGACACTTCTTGCTGCTGTTGTAAAAGTTTTGCTCGGTGTTCCTTGGCTAGACACTGCAACAAAGAAAGATAAGGTCATGATCATTTTTGTTGGATTTCTGCAGATCAAACCACTAAGTCATTACTCTATTTTTGTGTATATCACATTCCATCTCCTCAAGAGAGTAGACCAGAGTCAGCCTGTTATTGCTTGACAAGAGATGAAGAAGTAGCTGTTTCATATGTTAAACTTGTGTATTGCTTTAAGACGTGTATTGTTTTAGTTTAAGGTTAGGAGGGGGAAATGAGTAGGATTGCACTTTTCAATGACATTTTTCTCCCTGAAGAAGATGAGGCTTTGGCGGTCTTCTAACGGAAGGGAAACTCATTCTTTAAATTAATTGGAGAATATGATTAATGACAACATTAGAAAGGTGGAGAATTGTGTTTTAATATATTGTGCAATCCCCTTCATGGATTACTGCCTTGTCGTGGCGAAGGGGCTTGCGTAATTCAATGAAGCTATGAGCTATGCCGTGCAGGGCCACCCAAGACGGACAGGTCATAGCAGAGAGTTCTGACAAAACGTGATCCACTGAAGAAGGAAATGGCAACCCACTCCAGTATCTTTGCCATGAAAACCCTATGGACAGTACCAAAAGGCAAAACGATATGACGCTGGAAGATGAGCCCCTCAGGTCGGAAGGCGTCCAATATGCTACTGGGGAAGAGCAGAGGGCTAGTACTAGTAGCGCCAGAAAGAATGAAGCGACTGGGCCAAAGCCGAAAGGACGCTCAGCTGTGGATGTGTCTGGTGGTGAAAGGAAAGTCCGATGCTGTAAAGATTTTTTCTCCATAGGAACCTGGAATGTAAGATCCATGAATCAAGGAAAACTGGACGTGGTCAAACAAGAGATGACAAGACTGAACATTGACATCTTAGGTATCAGCGAACTAAAATGGACAGGAATGGGTGAATTTAATTCAGATGACCATCAGGTATACTACTGTGGGCAAGAATCCTTCAGAAGAAATGGAGTAGCCTTCATAGTCAATAAAAGAGTAGGAAAAGCAATACTGGGATACAATCCTCAAAATGACAGAATGATCTCAGTTCGAATCCAAGGCAAACCATTCAATATCACAGTAGTCCAAGTCTATGCCCCAACCACCAGTGCTGAAGAGGATGAAATTGACCAGTTCTATGAAGCACTACAGCACCTTATAGAACTAACACCAAAAAATGATGTTCTTATCATCATGGGGGATTGGAATGCTAAAGTAGGAAGCCAAAAGATAACTGGAATAACAGGCAAGTTTGGCCTTGGAGTGCAAAATGAAGCAGGGCACAGGCTGATAGAATTCTGTCAAGAGAATACGATGGTCATAGCAAACACTCTTTTCCAACAACCCAAGAGACGGCTCTACACATGGACATCACCAGATGGTCAACACAGAAATCAGATTGACTATATGCTCTGCAGCCAAAGATGGAGAAGCTCTATACAGTCAGTAAAAACAAGACCAGGAGCTGACTGTGGCTCAGACCATGAGCTTCTCCTTGCAAAGTTTAGGCTTAAACTGAAGAAAGTAGGGAAAAGCACTAGGCCAGTCAGGTATGAATTAAATCATATCCCTGTTGAATATACAGTAGAGGTGACAAATAGATTTAAGGAATTAGATCTGATAGACAGAGTGCCTGAAGAACTATGGACAGAGGTTCGTGACATTGTACAACAGGTAGCAACCAAAACCATCCCAAAGAAAAAGAAATGCAAGAAAGCAAAATGGCTGTCTGAGGAAGCTTTGCAAATAGCTGAGGAAAGGAGGGAAGCGAAAGGCAAGGGAGAAAAAGAAAGATACACCCAATTGAATGCAGAATTCCAGAGAATAGCTAGAAGAGATAAGAATGCCTTCTTAAATGAACAGTGCAAAGAAATAGAAGAAAACAATAGAATAGGGAGGACCAGAGATCTTTTCAAGAAAATTGGAGAAATGAAGGGAACGTTTAATGCAAAAATGGGCATGATAAAGGACCAAAATGGCAGGGACCTAACAGAGGCAGAAGAGATTAAGAAGAGGTGGCAAAATTACACAGAAGAACTATACAAGAATGAGCTTAACGTCCCTGATAATCACAATGAGGTGGTCACTGACCTCGAGCCAGACATCCTAGAATGTGAAGTGAAGTGGGCCTTAGAAAAGCTGAGCAACAACAAAGCTAGTGGAGGTGACAGTATTCCAGCTGAGCTATTCAAAATCTTAAAAGACAATGCAGTAAAAGTGCTACACTCAATTTGCCAGCAAATTTGGAAAACTCAACAGTGGCCACAGGATTGGAAAAGATCAGTTTACATTCCAATTCCTAAGAAAGGCAGTGCCAAAGAATGTTCAAACTATCGCACCATTGCACTCATTTCTCATGCTAGTAAAGTTATGCTTAAAATCCTACAAGCTAGACTTCAGCAGTATGTGGATCGAGAACTACCAGAAGTGCAGGCAGGATTTCGAAGAGGCAGAGGAACTAGAGATCAAATTGCCAACATACGCTGGATCATGGAGAAAGCTAGGGAGTTCCAGAAAAACATCTACTTCTGCTTCATTGACTATGCTAAAGCCTTTGATTGTGTGGATCATAACAAACTGTGGCAAGTTCTTAAAGAGATGGGAGTACCAGACCATCTTATTGGGCTCTTGAGAAACCTATATGCGGGTCAAGAAGCAACAGTGAGAACTGGACACGGAACCACTGATTGGTTCAAAATTGGGAAAGGAGTCCGGCAAGGCTGTATACTGTCACCCTGCCTATTTAACTTATATGCAGAGCACATCATGAGAAAGGCAGGGCTAGATGAATCAAAAGTTGGAATTAAGATTGCCGGAAGAAATATCAACAACCTAAGATACGCAGATGATACCACTCTAATGGCAGAAAGTGAAGAAGAACTAAAGAGCCTCTTGTTGCAGGTGAAGAAGGAGAGTGCAAAACTTGGGTTGAAACTTAACATTAAGAAAACCAAGATCATGGCATCTGGCCCTCTCAATTCCTGGCAAATAGATGGGGAAGAAATGGAGGTAGTGACAGATTTTATTTTCCTGGGCTCCAAGATCACTGCAGATGGGGACTGTAGCCAAGAAATTAAAAGACGCTTGCTCCTGGGGAGGAAAGCCATGGCAAATCTAGACAGCACACTAAAAAGCAGAGACATCACCCTGTCAACAAAAGTGCGTATAGTCAAGGCTATGGTCTTTCCAGTTGCAATGTATGGTAGTGAAAGTTGGACCATAAGAAAGGCTGAGCGCCAAAGAATTGAGGCCTTTGAACTGTGGTGCTGGAGAAGACTACTGCGAGTCCCTTGGACTGCAAGGCGATCAAACCGGTCAGTCCTAGAGGAGATCAATCCTGACTGCTCTTTAGAAGGCCAGATCCTGAAGCTAAAACTCAAGTACTTTGGCCACCTAATGAGAAGGAAGGACTCCCTGGAGAAGAGCCTAATGCTGGGGAAGATCAAGGGCAATAGAAGAAGGGGACGACAGAGAATGAGGTGGCTGGATGGAGTCACTGAAGCAGTAGGCGTGAGCTTAAATGGACTCCAGAAGATGGTAGAGGACAGGAAGGCCTGGAGGAATGTTGTCCATAGGGTCGCGATGGGTCGGACACGACTTCGCAGCTAACAACAACAATATTGTGCAAGGGGCAGAGATTTCAGATTCCAGCTTCCTTCGAGCAAGCATTTGCCGGTGTATTAGGCTAATAAAGGACTTTTAAGGTAAACAATGCCTCTAAGTCACTTGAAAAGCCCAAACGTCGGAAACTTGACATCAAGCTGGAATCCACACTTCTTTTTGAACTAATTAGGGAGTCCCAACCTCCCGTTGCTGTCTCCAAGCTTGTCACTGTCTCCAAGCTTCGGAGGCAGTCTGGCAAAGAGTTGGGGAAGATCCCATAATGGAGGGAGTAAAATTGCCTGAAGCCAGCTCCTCGGCACCAGCAGCCACCCCAGTGGGGGAAGGGCCAGCAAAGAAGCCGTCAAGGAAAGAGTTTCAGCAATCCTCCCAGCTGGGAGCTAGACCCAAACAACCAGGAGAGTGGATTAAGCCCAGCAGAGACTCCAGGGGCCTTGGAGCAGCCAGGCTAGCTGAGATTGAATACTCGGGTGAGTGGAAAATCCTGTCTGCAGATCAGACTGCTCGCCAGACCCAGGAGTCCCTTGCCCAGCCCTCCAGATCCACAGAGACAGAGGACCCCAGCCTGGGGCTTCTGCAGCAATGGGAGTTTGGGGAGCCCCCACAAATGAAAGGACAACAACCTCTGAGCTTGCCCCAGCTAATAGAAGCCTTGCAACAGCTGGGGGTGGTGCAGAAGCCTGGAGATCAGGAGCTGGTGTGAGGACAACAGCAAGGGTGGCAGCAACAGGACCCAGATGTGCAACCCTTGAACGTACAGCAGGACCAGAGGGGCCAGCAGCAGGGGAGGGTCCTGGCAGCCATTAAATCAGCAACCAGAGTGGGGCCAGCAGCCACTGGAGACACAACAACAGCAGTGGGGGCCCTGGCAGCCGGTGAATCAACAACCAGGAGGGGGCCCCCAGCAACAGTTGACCCAACAAACCAAAAGCCAGTTGCTAACTTGTATTTTGTTTACATTACAGGATCTGTCCTTTCTCTAAGGGGGGCTGGATGTCAACGCTGCTAACATTGAATGTTATTGCTTGACAAGAAATGAAGAAGTAGCCGTTTCATATGTTAAACTTGTGTATTGCTTTAAGACGTGTATTGTTTTAGTTTAAGGTTAGGAGGGGGAATGAGTAGGATTGCACTTTTCAATGACATTTTTCTCCCTAAAGAAGATAAGGCTTTGGCGTCTTCTAATGGAAGGGAAACTCATTCTTTAAATTAATTGGAGAGTATGATTAATGACAAAATTAGAAAGGTGGAGAATTGTGTTTTAATATATTGTGCCAGGGGCGGAGATTTCAGATTCCAGCTTCTTTCGAGCAAGCATTTGCCAGTGTATTAGGCTAATAAAGGACTTTTAAGGTAAACAATGCCTCAGAGTCACTTGAAAAGCCCATACGTCGGAAACTTGATATAAACATTTTATCATTAATACTGAAATCCTTTATTATATTAATACTTAGGTAATCTTTGATTCAAAGAATACAGTATATTCATTTTGCTTTATATTAAAACTGAAATGACTAACCTGCATAGCCCTAATTATACAACATGCACAAAGCACTCTGTAACGGGTTGAAAACAATCAACTGAAATTTGAACAAAACTATTTCTTCCTCTGTAATTAAGATAAATATTAGATAAAATTTTGCAGTTATATGTATAAAATTGATATAAACTTAGGACTAATACAATAACAGAGTGAAGATAATATTCCATTGGAAGAAAAGTCCAGGAGAAAGGAAAGAAAGGACTGCTAAAAAAATTCCAACTGAATGATGGATGAATTTTGAAAAAGCCTTTCCAGAGGTAATTAAATGTCAGACAGTCCTTGCAGCAGAGTACCCAATTATAGCACAGAGTTGTCTAATCTTATTTAATCTCCTGGATTTCTTTCTGGGATGAATCAGGAATGGATCTTGAAGTTAAGAATCGTTCAAAAAGTTCTATTAAACATGTATTTTCTTCAGCACTGCACCTTGTTCAAATACAGAACTTTGCTACTGTCTTCAGCTATGGAGGGTGTGGGGTGCTAGGAAAGAAGATCATAGATTGAGACCTAGGAACAGTTTTGCTCTAAATTCTACTCTGCATATTGAGTACAAACTTACTATTACAAATAAGATGCTATCACTTATTCTAACAGCAAACCAATTTTTAATTGCCAATCTTGCAACATAATTCTTCTGTGCTAGCACATCTTTGTAGTTACTTCTCTGCCCCAAGGCCTGGTTGGCACTCCCCTCGTCATACAGCTAGGAAGCAGTTAAAGCAGAACATTTCCATAGGGCTTTCAAGGTGCAATTATTACTGCAATAATAATATATAAATCATAGCTGGCACCTTAAATTTATTGCATTATTATTGTTTTATGTTATAACTTTATTGGGTTTTTTCCTGCTGCTAAATCACCGATTCAATAGTACATAAATATAATAAACACATGAATGAGGAATTTTTAAAGGAAATATTTTTGCTATAAGAAGTTAAAGCAAAAAACCCAATAACCTACAAATAAATAAACAATAACAACAAAATACTTGAAGGATGGGACAAATAGTAAAATCAGCAAACTAGGAAGTGGAATATAATGGAATAACTGGAAATATTCAGATTTAGCTAAACACAAAGAGGATTCATTTTTTTAATAAATATATCGAATTATGTAATGAACATCGCTTATTTGAACAAAACATATGGATACCGTAAAGATTACCCATTTTTTTTGTAAGTTTTTATAAATAACATTCCATTTATCAGAGGAAAGATGTAAGATATTACAGGTAGTCCTCATCTTATGACCATTTATTCGGAGACCATTTAAAATTATGATGGCACGGAACAAATGATGGTTATGGCCATGCTCAAAATTCCAGCTGTCTGAGCACCCGTGATCTCATGACCATGATCTGGATTCTTGGCAACTGACTCACATTTACGACCAACTGCAACACCATAGGACAGGTATGTCAAACTGCTGGCCTACGGGTCAGATGCATCACAACGAAACCGCGCCCTCCCCATTGCCAGCAATGGGGGAAAAAGTCGCCATACATCGTGCAATGTCACGTGATGCCGCGAGTTTGACATGCCTACGATAGGATCACCGCTTATGTAACCTTCCCTGCTGGCTTTCCCAGAAAGCCTCACCTACTGATTCTGAAATCTTTCAGAATGTATTATTTTGTTATTATTTATTAAGTATTGTAATAAAATACGATATACCCAGATTTTTTTAGTCATACATAATACAAACTTTGCACTAAAGACCGCTTTAATAGTGTGCCTTGCGAGAATAAAATCTACCTCAAGCTGATGCAGCAGAGCTTTTCCCTTTTTGTTTATTTCTACCATCAATGTGAAAATAGCAACTTTAACATCTTGTTCCACCAGTTTTTGATTCCGATTCACTTCATGGATTCTATAAAATGTAGAAAGACTGTTTAGTATATTTATAACAGTACAGTGACGACAATTTGTGATGTTGCTGATGTTCAGATCTTGATATTGTACAAAATATCACAGCAGCATTTAATTAAGAATAAATCTTCAAGTTTAACTCCTGGTGACTTCTGCATATATTTCATTTTTCTGACAACAGTAAAGAAGTGCTTTGCCACTACGTTCTTTAAAGTATCTTTTTCAAATTTCCAATGTAGTCTATCTTTTTAGTTACCCATCTAATTATTAACCAGTTCAAATCCTGCTAGAATGGAAAATGGAAGGTCTCTAACAGATATTCAGAGAAATGTTTCCAAATAAACCAAAGGGGAATAGGAGAGTAAATTTTACCACTGATGGGTTTACAAAGGTAGAATGAAAAGCAATGCCTCCAGGGTATAAGTCACCAATAGTTACTGACATGCTAGAAGCTCTGATGCATTATTTAGCATCACTCACTTTAATTAGCATGAAGCTGCTACTAGAAAAGGTGTTGTTACTAGGTTTATGAAAAGGAAGTCTGCAGTGAATATTCATCAGGGTACTTTAAATAACACATCATGATTGAATTTTTGACTGTCGAAGGAGTCTATTTGAAATTCACCACCAAACATAGGTTGTTTATGGTGATGACTGCTGATGGGAGCACTAGCCAAAAAATGTAAAGATGGTGAATCAGGAAGAGGTGATTTGTGCCATGAACAATAAAGTAGAAGACTTCTTACAGCATTGGCTGAGCTTCACACAAGAAATGTTGATGAACTGATTAAGGACAATTGGTGGATCACTTGAAAGGATCTTGCTGCTAAGCTCAGCATTTCATAGAAATATTATTTATGTTCTTCTCTTCAATATCAGAAAGATTGCACAAGATGCTCCTAGCATGCTTATGGCAGAAATGAAACTGTCAAGAATTGAAATTTGTTGGCAATCGTTGCCATACTATAAGAATGAAATTGAGGAATTTTTTCATAGAATAGGCTGATCATTATGATGCAGAAATGAAGCATCTGTCCATAAATATCATCACTAACTTTCACCTGTGGAAGAAAAATTAAAAAAAACTAGGCTTTGGCAAGAAAACCCATGATTAGTTTTTTGGGATGCAGATGGCATTATTCACATTGACTACCTGGAACCAGACATCACCATCAACTCAGAGCACTATAATGTCACACTCAAAACTTTGAAACAATGATTAAGTAGAGTTCAGAAGCACAAGAATGAAATTTTTCTCTAACATGACCACAGTAGGCTTCACACATCACAAGCCACCCAAGAGGCAATTGCGAACTTGGATCAGATTGTCTTACCCCATCTGCCATACACTCCAGACTTGATGCCATCTGACTTCTACCTTTTCCCAAAAATAGTTTGTGGGCATCTATTTGACTCAAATGAAGATTTGGAAAGGACTGTCAGGACCTGGTTGAAGAGACAAAGCGTGGAGTTCTTTCATGATGGCTTTAAGAAGTTTGTCCATTGTTGGGAGAAGTGTGTAGAGAATGGTGGAGGTTATGTGAAGAAGTAAATATAGGCAAAGAGCTCATTTCCTGAAATATTTTCCTGTTTCATGTATTAGAATACCACTATTAAACTAAAATTATGGAGGTAAAGGCATTACTTTTCATTCAACCCTCAGTTTTCTTTTTTCCTTTAAAAATATCTGGGCAGGCTTATAGCCACATAACAGCTTGTCTCCTCCATAATCTCTTCTTGATTATGATATTTTTTTTATTGAAAATTTTTACAGTACATTTTTTAAAAACAAAACCCCTCCCAACCCCCTCCCCCCTTCCCAAACCTCCCCAACTCTTCCCTCCCCTCCCCTCCCCGACTTCCCAGAGCTAAATACAGGGTATAAAAATACAAACAAACATAATCTACAATATGCAAACGACAATAAAATATTAAATTCTATCGCACTTTAACTCTTAATAAAATAACTACAAGCAATTTATATATCACATAAATCCAATAATCTCTTCTTGATTATGATATTTATCAGACCATGCAATTTCCAAGTTACCCCTTCTGCCAAAAAATTGATTACACTTTAGGTAGCATGATTTAAGGTTAGGGTTTTTCTTTCGCTGTATCCAGTGCATTCATCTTGCTTATATATAACCTGCAGATATTTATTTGGCCACTGTAGGAAAAGATTTATGCTTTGTTCTGATTAACTGCCTATTTTTTATATTATTAAAACACTTAGGAATAATTATATTCAAAGTCCTCCAAGTTCATCTGATGTGAATGAAGCTCAAAATTATCTTACCCCGATTCTGTTTTAGGCATTTTCATGTGCATATATTAAACTCATTATTCTACATATCAAATGTAGAGAGGTAAAAACTAAATGAATCCAATTACTGCAAATAAAATTTCATTTTATTGAAACTTTTAACATGGAAAAGCTGAGATATTAAAATAATATTTAATACCGTACTTCAAAATAAAACTCAATACCTATTTTGAATCTGCTCCCCTGTATATTTTATATACTTGCTTTTTTCCATCAATTTTGTAATAAGAGTGTCAATTATTACTTTTTGATTCTGAAAGGCTTCTTCTATAAATTGGTATCTGCAAAAAAAAAAAAAGAAAAAGGAAAAGGAAAAAGAAATATGCAGCATGTTTACATTAGGTGTATTTTATATATAGTCTTTTAAAAATACATAGACTAAAACTGAATAGAGATGAAAAGATATAAATATAATTCGATAAAATCTATAAATCATGTCAAATTATACATTAACTCTAAAGCAAACCAGATTAAAAAAAATCAGGCTAGCCTATCTCTTGCAACTCATACTGCTCTAACAGACTCTTATTAGCTCTTTATCCAACTTTGCCTTTTTTCTTTTCTTTTCAGATATTCTTTTAATACCTGTGTTCTTTGTGCTCTAGCAACTGACAATCCCGACATGTCAATTTGTCACAAGTTTCACAATAGAGTTTCAATTGCTCCTTTTTGTGGTAAGGGCAGAACATAGGTCTTTGACTAGTTACACCAACAGCTTCTGTTAAAAAAGAAAAAGAATACTCTGATGAATAGGAATTAACTGTTATAGAGCTAAACTGAAAGTTAAATCAACTAATACAATTTTGCCTCTTTTAAAGGTGTTGAAACCACAGGAACCTTGGGGGAGGGGAAGTGACCATGCAATATTGGAATTCAACTTATGCAAGCACAATCAACAGAACACAGTCAAACTAGTCTTGGACTTTAAGAGAGCTAATTTCAAGAAGCCTAGATGGAGCTTGGGAAGGATTCAATGGATGAGAATCCTCAAGGGGAAAACAACTCAAGAACCTTGGGAAATTTTGAAAAGTGAGATTATAAAAGCCCAGTCTAACACAATACCAATAAAGAAGATAACAGCTCTAAAAAGAAACCAGCATGGCTGCATAAAGAACTCTCTGATAAATTGAAAGACAAAAAGGACAAGTATAAAAAGTGGAAAGAGGGCACATACAGTAACTAAGGAGAATATCAGCAAATAGCCCAAGCCTGCAAAGATGAAGTGAGGAAAGCTAAGCTCAAAATGAACTAACCCTTCCAACAAAAGTCAAAAATAACAAAAAAAGCTTCTTTCAACATGTAAAAAACAAGAAAAAAGTTAAGGAAATGATTGGTCCACTAGTGGGAGAAAGTAGCAAGAAGGTGACAAGCAACAGGGAGAAAGTAGAACTACTCAACTAGTTTTTTTGCATCTGTATTTACACAAAGGGAAAAAACAGTCCAACCTATTAAAAACAGTACTGTAAAAAACAGATTAGAAACACAAGATAGGCAAGAAAATGGCAAATGAGCACCTGTCCATCCTAGATGAGTTCAAATCACCAGGACCAGATGGACTACATCCCAAGGTTCTCAAGGAACTGGCAGATGTGATCTCAGAATCACTGAACTATATCTTTCAAAGATCCTGAAACACTGGGGAACTACCAGAGGACTGGAAGAGAGCAGATATACAGTCATGGCCGAAATTGTTGGCACCCCATAATTTTTTCCAGAAAATCAAGTATTTCTCACAGAAAGGTATTGCAGGAACACATGTTTTGCTATACACAGGTTTATTCCCTCTGTGTGTATTGGAACACAACAAAAAAGGGAGGAAAAAAAGCAAATTGGACATAATGTCAAACAAAACTCCAAAAATGGGCTGGACAAAATTATTGGCACCCTTTCAAAATTGTGGATAAATAAGATTGTTTCAAGCATGTGATGCTCCTTTAAACTCACCTGGGGCAAGTAAAAGGTGTGGGCAATATAAAAATCACACCTGAAAGCAGATAAAAAGGAGAGAAGTTCACTTAGTCTTTGCATTGTGTGTCTGTGTGCCACACGAAGCATGGACAACAGAAAGAGGAGAAGAGAACTGTCTGAGGATTTTGAGAACCAAAATTGTGGACAAATATCAACAATCTCAAGGTTACAAGTCCATCTCCAGAGATCTAGATTTGCCTTTGTCCACAGTGCACAACATTATCAAGAAGTTTGCAACCCATGGCACTGTAGCGAATCTCCCTGGTCGTGGACAAAAGAGAAAAATTGATGAAAGGTTGCAATGCTGGATAGTCCGGATGGTGGATAAGCAGCCCCAAACAAGTTCCAAAGGAATGCAAGCTGTCCTGCAGGCTCAGGGAGCATCAGTGTCAGCGCAAACTATCCGTCGACATTTAAATGAAATGAAACGCTATGGCAGGAGACCCAGGAGGACCCCACTGCTGACACAGAGACATAAAAAAGCAAGATTAGAGTTTGCCAAAATGTACTTGACTAAGCCAAAATCCTTCTGGGAAAACGTCTTGTGGACAGATGAGACCAAGATAGAGCTTTTTGGTAAAGCACATCATTCTACTGTTTACCGAAAACAAAATGAGGCCTACAAAGAAAAGAACACAGTACCTACAGTGAAATATGGTGGAGGTTCAATGATGTTTTGGGGTTGTTTTGCTGCCTCTGGCACTGGGTGCCTTGAATGTGTGCAAGGCATCATGAAATCTGAGGATTACCAAAGGATTTTGAGTCGCACTGTAGAGCCCAGTGTCAGAAAGCTGGGTTTGCGTCCGAGATCTTGGGTCTTCCAGCAGGACAATGACCCCAAACATACGTCAAAAAGCACCCAGAAATGGATGGCAAGAAAGCGCTGGAGAGTTCTGAAGTGGCCAGCAATGAGTCCAGATCTGAATCCCATTGAACACCTGTAGAGAGATCTTAAAATTGCTGTTGGGAAAAGGCGCCCTTCCAATAAGAGACCTGGAGCAGTTTGCAAAGGAAGAGTGGTCCAAAATTCCGGGTGAGAGGTGTAAGAAGCTTATTGATGGTTATAGGAAGCGACTGATTTCAGTTATTTTTTCCAAAGGGTGTGCAACCAAATATTAACTTAAGGGTGCCAATAATTTTGTCCAGCCCGTTTTTGGAGTTTTGTTTGACATTATGTCCAATTTGCTTTTTTTCCTCCCTTTTTTGTTGTGTTCCAATACACACAAAGGGAATAAACCTGTGTATAGCAAAACATGTGTTCCTGCAATACTTTTCTGTGAGAAATACTTGATTTTCTGGAAAATTTTCTGGGGTGCCAACAATTTCGGCCATGACTGTAGTTCCCATCTTCAAAAAAGGTAAAAAAAATAGATCCAGGAAACTACAGACCTATCAGCCTGACCTCAATACCTGTGAAGATTCTGGAAAAGATAATCAAACAACGAATCAGTGAACACGTAGAGACAAAGTCATTACTAAAAGCCATCTGTCAAAAACAGATCATGCCAGACAAATCTTATTGCATTCTTTGACCAAGCGACAAAATTAGTGGATATAATTGTTGTGGATATAATTTACTTGGACTTCAGTAAGGCATTTGGTAAAGTAAATTACAACCTACTGCTTGATAAGATAGAAAAATGTGGATTAGACAGCATCACCACCAGATGGATTCGTACCTCTGGTTTGAAAGAGGGGTTGAAGAGGCCATCTATGTCAAAATTGAACAGCTTCTCTCAACAGAGGGGGAGGAATATTACTCATCTATCTTCAGCCTACAATACAGTCCTTTCAACAGTTTCAAAAAGGCTCCACACAGATTTGCACTACTTAGGTGACCTTGATGACACAGATAAGCCTCCAGGTGGCATCAATGACTCTCTAAAGAATGCAAATGACCAGCTGTCTGCAAGGAATGTCAGAGCTGAAGAAGCTTCTTGGATGAGTACTGAAATGTCTTCAAAGAGAAAAAAAATGTCCAGTTGCCTTGTGAAAAAGCACCTTTGAGACAACCAGGGCCTGGATGACTGAGAATCTTCATAGATATTTAACCAGATAGAAGTATTTCAAAGAATATAACCATACTACTAGATCTAAACATACTCCTTGGTAGCAAAACTTAATCGTGGAAAGAGTAGTTATCTTATGCACTTTTGCAAAATTGTTTCAAAACTGTAAGAAAAGTTTGTTGTTCAAATTTAACTTCCTTTTCAAACTGGTTCAGCAGTTAGATGTATCTTGGAAAAACATAAACAAGATACAACACTTAACAATGTATCTACATGGATTTCCGGTTTGCTATCACAGTGCCTGCGGATGCATGGAGGCGAGCTCCGTCTTCAGCGTCCAATTTTATCCTGCTGGGGGACCCTGGAAAGGGTCAAAAGTCATCCTGTAAGGGCGATGAGCAAGGAGAGGACCCCTGCTTGATCGCAGAAGCCCTGCTGCTTGATCCGGGGCAGCTCTCTAAACCGGCGGGGAAAAGACTGGCCATAGCAATATGGCTCATCATTAAGCACTTTTAAAGCAACGCGGATGAAACTGGGTGACACCTGATCTTCTCTTTAAGACTTTAAATATCTTTCCTGCAAAAGCTGCCCAAAGTATTTCTCCCCGTGTGAGGAGGGAAGGGAATTCTTTTTTTTTTTTTTTACAAATTTTACTGATTTTCTAATATTACATTCACATATTTGAAAAGCAACGTGGTGGCTACATACAGATATCATTTCTACAGATTTCAAATTGCTACCATAAATATTTCCTCTCTTTTTCCCTTCATATATACTGTCTATTTGTAAATTAAAAGACAAGTTTTATCCTATCCATCACATAGAAAATAACTTTCTTACACATATCCATAGTTTTTAATTTACACATATTCTAATTGTTTTAACATACAATCTTTTAGACAATCAATGACCTAATAGATTTTTCAATTTTAATTTCCACTAACTTTTAGATTTAAAGTTTGATATTTATCATTCCCAAGATTTTTAGTATACTCCCAAATTCATCTATCAACATTCCTCACAAAATCTAATATTCAAAATACACATCCCATATACTTAACTTCTCACCCTTTATGTCAACAAGTTAAGGATACAATATGATATCCTTCCTTTTTGCAAATTTTCAGTTTTGTTTTTAAGTAATAATCAAAATTTCTTTTTATTTCAATATTTAATGCTTCCTCTCTTCCTCTTTATATCTGTTCTCTCTTGCTTAAACTGATAATTTTCGTTTTTAACATTCCATATAGACCTATTTATTACTTTCAATAGTAAGTTTTTAGCTTATCTACATTATTCACCTTTACATGACCGTTATGCAAATTATCTTGAAATTAGCTATTAGTATTTATACTGCTAAATTTTAATGACCAAAATGTTTTCTTTATCTCAGTTCATAACTATGTCTTGTGTTCAACATATACATCTTATCTATTTAAGTACATTCTGTTTCAGTTTTCAATAAGATGGTCGAAACTCCATTCTTCTTGTCTTATTCTAGCTTTTTTCCTTTGCCAGGAAAAGGAATTCTTACCCCACCCTCTAAGAACAGCGGCGACTGACTACCCAGGGGAAATAGAGCAATTATAAGAACAACTTTAATTAATTGGATGCATATACCTTTGAAATTTGGGGACTAAAAGTTTTCCTATTTTTATTGGAGATGTTGGTTTTTATCTAAAAAGAAAAGAAATAAACCTTGAAAAACTATTATTAAAACTCGGGACTTAAAACAGTTTTAAACGGCATTGGTGACATCTTGTGGTGAAGTATGGTTCTATAACTTATTATTGACTAAGAGTCTTAGCTTGAAGCCTATAATTTAGAAAAAAACTCTCTTGACCTTGACAGATACCACCTGTGAAAAACCCAGCTGTAAAGAAAGAACTGCAGGGCAGCATATCTGGCTTGTTTGAACTATGAAGATAAACCTTTATTGATTTTCAGAGTTATATGTGGGAAATTGTTTTCCTATTTCTTTACATGAAAAGTATCTGTTATTACACAAGATGATGGAATACTTTGGACTATAAATTCTTACTTGGCAAACTATTTCCACTATAAAGACTACCTACAACACGTGAAATAGATGTCCTATACCTAGCTATAAAAAAAACAAAAACGTTTGATTCTAAAATCTTCAACTTAATACATTATCAGGAGAATATGGACGAAGATCAGGAAAAAATTCTTTTTATGTTGAAATCAATACACAAAACCATTCTCTGTGTAACAAAATAAGAGGCAACATAAAAGAACAAGATGCCAACTTAGATATACAAACCCAGATCTTGACTATAACAAAAGAAAGTAACAGAAGTGAAACAACTAAATACTAAGAGAGGACCCAACTGATCAATAGATCCAGCCAATGGGAAAATTAGAAAAGCGAGTGACAACACTGAAAATGGAAAAGACTTTTTATATAAATGAGAAGGAATCTGAGGAAAAGTAAGAAGAAGAGATTGAATAGAAGACAAACTTATGAGGACAATTGTGGGAAATTGGAGAAATAGGGAGGCAATTAAATTACCGTATTTTTCGGACCATAAGACGCACCTGACCATAAGACGCACCCATTTTTAGAGCAGGAAAACAAGAAAAAAAATATTCTGAACCAAATAGTACCAGTATACTAAAACAGGGCTTTTCAACCTTTTCATCCATTGTACCACTTTTAGGACAAGGCAATGTCACCCAGCAACGTGTCAAAAACTTGACCCCCCCCCAAAAAAGGAAAAAAATGATAAAGTACAGGTAGTCCTCAACTTACAATGATTCACTTAGTGACCGTTCAAAGTTACGACACTGAAAAGTGACTTATGAACATTTTTCACACTTATGACCGTTTCAGCATCCCCAGGGTCATGTGATTTACATTCTGATGCTTGGCAATCGATTCATATTTATGATGGTCACATTGTTCCAGGGTCATGTGATCGCCTTTTGCAACCTTCTGACAAGCAGTTAGTGGGGAAACCAGATTCACTTAACAATCATGTTACTAATTTAATTTCTCTCTCTCCTTCTCTTTCTCTCCCTCTCTCCCCCTCCCTCTTTCTTTCTCCTCTCCTTCTTTCTTTCCCTTTCCTTCTTTCTCTATTTTTCTCTTTCCCTCTATTTCTCCCTTTCTCTTTCTCCGTTTCCCTCCCTTTCTCCTTCTACCTCTCTATTTTTCTCTTTCCCTCTATTTCTCCCTCTTCCTCTATTTCCCTCTTTCTTTCTCCTTGTCTCTCCCTCCCTCTTTCTCTCTCTCTATTTCCCTCCCTTTCTCCTTCTCTCTCTCCCTTTTTCTCTTTCCCTCTATTTCTCCCTCTTCCTCTATTTCCCTCCCTCTTTCTTTCTCCTTATCTCTCTCTCCCTTTCTCTCCACCTTTCCCTCTCCCCCTCTCCCTCTATTTCCCTCCCTTTCTTTCTGCTTCTCTCTCTCCCTCTTTCTCTCCCTATTTTTCTCTTTCCCTCTATTTCTCCTTCTTCCTCTTTATTTCTCCTTCTCTCCCTCTCTCTATTTTTCTCTTTCTCCCTCCCTCTCTCTCCCATTGTCCCTTCCTTCTTTCCTTCCTTCCTTCCCTCCCTCTTTGTCCTTCCCTCTCCGCGTTAGAGCAGTACCTACGGAGGCAGCCCTGCGGCCCGGCTTTCTCTTGCAGAAGGCAGGCTGAAACGGAGCAAGGAATGTGAATTGGCCGATCTCGCGCTCCTGCATTCTCTTCCGCTCGGTTTCAGCTTTTCTTGCTACAAGAGAAAGCAGGCTGAAACGGAGTGAGGGAATCTCCCTTGCTTTGTTTCAGCCTGCTTTCTCTTGTAGCAAGAAAAGCTGAAACCGAGCGGAGGAGAATGCAGGAGCGCGAGATCGGCCGATTCGCATTCCTTGCTCCGTTTCAGCCTGCCTTCTGCAAGAGAAAGCCAGGCCGCAGGGAGATTGCAGGAGCCAATTGCAATCTCCCTTGCTTTCACTTGCGGAGGTTGGGGCTGGCCATACGGATCACCTTCGGACCATAAGACGCACCTTTGTTTTCCCCCCCACTTTGGGGGGAAAAAAAGTGCGTTTTATGGTCCGAAAAATACGGTAATACAATTGGGCTAGTTCTTCCAAAAAACCATGTAATTAAATGGTCTTTCTTATTTCAAATAATAAATACAATAATAGAGGGAGAACTGTTTGAGGAAAATAAATTTTAGAAAATAAAGTAATATTATAATTGAATAGGTAAAATGTGTAAGAAGATAGACTTTTAGTTTAATATGGTGAAACATAGATAATTGTTAGAAAATAGAATAAGATTATATGCAAATAGAGAAGATGTGTATTTAGAATATTAGATTTTGTTATAAAAGGGGAAAATGTAGAAATTGAGATAAGGGAAACTCTGGTCACCTAAAACTTGGAAATTATAACATACAAAATGTTAAGTTGAACATTGAGGGGAAATTAAAGCCTGGGGAAAAAAAGCAGTAACAGGACATTGATTGTATATAAAGATTGAATGCAAACACAAGAAATGCATAAGTTAAAATTATTGATAAATGTAACAAAGATGGTTTTACTTAGTTGATAACAATAAGAACTATATTAGTTCAATATGAGATAGTAGATACTAAGGGAAAAAGAGAGGAAAATCTGATGATGTAACTTGAGATTTGTACTAAAGATTTATGTATGTTATGGAATTATTGATTACCCAGTCACCACATTGCTTTTTAAATGTTTAATTGTAAAATTAGAAAACTAATAAAATATTATAAAAACCAATGAATCTACATGAAAATATGACAATATACAGTAGGTGTAAGGTTCTAGAATTTAAGGTTAAGAAACTGAGAAGAGTTAATAGAAAAATAAACTCCTTTCACCCAATGGACTGAAGGCCTAATTGTACAAGCCACCTATGAGTGGGTTGTCTACAGTGAGGGAGAAAAATATTTGAGCCCCTGCTGATTTTGTACGTTTGCCCACTGACAAAGAAATGATCAGTCTAAAATTGTAATGCTCGGTTTATTTTAACTGAGAGACAGAATAACAAAAAAGATCCAGAAAAACGCATTTCAAAAAAGTTATACTTTTCTCACATTATCAGACAGTTTATCAAGGCCTATTCAAACTAATCCTTGAGTTTTCCTCTTACCCACTAAATATATGAAGGTATCAGCTAGGATTAGAGCAATGCCAGAAGCAATTACCATAAAAAAGCAAGGTCAGGTAAAAATGTGAATTTCAAACATCTTGAGGTCAAACTCCATGCCTGAAAAAACTCATTTTGAATTCAAACTAGCCATGAGGGAGGGGGGGCCTCATTCTCCCAACAATTGCTTCCTACCTGCCTCCCATCCTGCCACACTGGACTCACTCACCTTGCGAAGATCTAGCAAGCTGTCTTCACTCCAGCCTCTCTGCTGCACAAGATCATGGTGCTGAGAAGCTTCCAGTTTTGGCGCCCAAAGTGTTTACAAGCTGAGGGGACACTTGAGGCAGCAAAATCACTGCCACAAAGCGTCTGGCTCAGCTTGCAAACACTTTGGGCGCCAAAACTAGAAGCTTCTCAGCACTGTAATCTCGCATGACTTCAGCCGTGAGATTACAGCATTGAGAAGCTTCCAGTCTCCATGTGTCGCTCCTGGCTTCCGTTTCTGTCAGCAGAGGACTTCAGGAAAAGCCTTTGCTGCCAAGAAAGTGCTCTGGATTGACGTGCACATCATTCCTGACTTCTGTTGGCAAAGGCTTTTGCTGAAGACCTCTGCCGACGAAAACGGAGGCTGGGAGCAACATGCGCGTCAATCTGGAGCTCCGTTCTCAACAGCAGTGGCTTTTTGCAAATTTGGCAAAAGGCTTTGCAAGTGGAGGGAAGGCTTTAATATTTCAGGCCTTCCCTCCATTTGCCAAGCCTTTTACTGCAGATCTCGTCCAGGCCTTCATTTGCAGAGAACGGAGGCCTAAAGTACCATGACATCACATGAGATCAGTAGTATGAGATTTCATGCTTCTAATCTCACATGATTTTGTAGTACTTTAGGCCTCCATTTTCTGTGAATGAACTGGAGGTCTGAAGCATCGAAACAGGCCAAGAAGAAAGGCTCTAGATCTTTGCAAGGTGAGTATCCACAGGCCTAGTGCCTATAGAGACCTGGCGGCAGGAGGGGGCGGGCGGGGAGGGAATAGCCAGGGTGAATGTTGCATTGCCTCTGCGGTTGTTCGTAAGGGTGAACAATATTCATAATTTCGAGACTTGAGGGCACTTATTGTGCAACTTCGAACGTTCACTAAGGGAACATTTGTAACTCAGGGATTAACTGTATAGGACTGAACATATAAACGGCTCTTTACCTGGAGAAACCTCTTCTTTCTGTCTAACTGTATGGTCTTTTGTAAATTTCACTCTTTGATGAGCCCGTATACATGTCTTGCATAACCACTCTACACACTCCACACAAAAGCCATTGGCTTCTGCATTGTCTTCACAGCTTGTACAAACCTGCAAAATTAGAAACAAAATATATTTTGAAACAAATGACTTTCAGGTTTAATGGCATCAAGTGACATTGAAACTATTATGAGAAATCAAAATATAGGCACTATTTGAGCAACTAGGACCAGAATGTATGTTGTTCAAGATTGTACAGTACTGTACAAAAGTTTTAGCCAGTTGTGCAAAAATGCTGTAAAAATACTTTCAGAAATAGAAATGTTAATAGTTTATTTTTCTCAATTAATAAAATGGAAAGTAAATGAACAGAAGAGAATTCCAAATCAAATCAATATTTGGTGTGACCACCCTTTATCTTCAAAACAGCATCAATTCTTCTAGGTACACTTACACACAATTTTTTGAAGGAACTCATTTTTGAAGGGAGTTTTTAAAGTTGGCTCTGCCCCCACCCCAACACTCAACCTTCTCTCTTAACAGTTGCTATGAAATGAGACAAGCAGATTTTAATCAGCAGACTTCAATGATAATGTAAAAATCTCTACATTCACCGAGTTACACCGAGTTAAGATCTGATCTTAATGATTAATGCAGAATTCAACTGGAAAGCTCATGAAATACTGTAATTGTGCTGATCTAAGAACACTTTGAGACTTTGTAAACAATTAATCCTTGATAAATCCAGGATAGATTGATTTCTTATTTGGGCTAGAATCACATTTCAATGAAGGTTTTACAGATTCCTGGGGAAATATATGTAGTTTTCCACTTGTGATCATTCAAAATTACAAGGGATCTCCGTAAAAAGTACTTATATTCTGGTTTTGAATTTCCAACAGCTGCCCCCCATGGTTATGTTACATATTTTGTGTGCACATTTACAGCTCTTTGCAGCATCCCATGGTCACATGACTTCTATTTACATTTACGCCAAAATTATTTCAATTATTTTATTAAATAATTAAATGTTATTTATTTCTAGTTTTTGACAAAAGCACCCCACAAAGAAAAATGGATTCATATAATATCCACCACATTCTCTTTCTGAATACCATGTTCAGTTAATGACTGCTGCAAAAAAGGTCATAAAATTAGGCTAGTTACATAAGTGATCCACTTAACTACTCTCATGACTTACAACCATAATGGGCAGGCTCAATTATGGTAATAAATTGAGGATTTTTTGTATACATAAAATTTCATCTCTTCTGGTAACATGAAAGATCTGCACAATATTGGTACTGGAACTAGTTTCAGTTTTTCATTTCATGAAATAAATTTTAAACACATGTTCACTCTTCACTAGAAAGTCAATTCCCAAAGAGAGGAACTTTCTGAAAATATCTTCCATAAATTCACTCACATTTGATTAATTTGAGAGTTTCAATACCAATCACACATAGATTTTTCCCCACCATGTTTGGACTATAATTCATTTATCCAAAATATTATGGTTTGAGTTATGGTCTCATGGATTTGTAATTGATCTTCGTATCTAGCCACTTTTTCTTCCATCTATTTTAAATCACTCTTAAGCTCTTGTTGAATCAACTTCAAGACTTATACTTTAACTAGGATCTTTTAGTAAAAGAATCCTCTGCCATTTTTCCCAGCACAGCAGATCTTAATGTCGCAGTTAGAATTAAGCTACCTATTGACCATTTGGATCTAGCTGCCATGCAGATAGCTCATTAAAAACAAAATACTATATATAGTATTTTTTTAATTACCCAATGATCAAAGTCTTTATCTACAGAATCTGAAAATACAGTAGTTTGAAAACCCTTTAATTAGTATCAATCAATTTATTATTACAGCCAAAGGCCAACATATAAACATTCAAATAAAACAAAACTAAACAGAACCAACACAAGAAGACATAGCAATATATTACAATTAATGATGTAATATAGCTCCCTTTAGAAAAACTGAATCATACTGACCTGACAATAAAAATAACTATAGAAGGAACATCGAAGGAGTATGTGTCCAATGGTCTCCACCTCTCCTGAGTGACAGGAGCAGAGTCATTCAGCCAGTGGTGTCTTTTTATATTTGCCGTACAGGACGGCTGATGAAAGCACATGGCAACGTGCAAGTGAGAATGCTTTCCGGTGGTTTACTGACTTCAACTGACTAACATACCTGGCAGGTGTAACTGTGTATCTAATAGAGTCTGGAGCCAGAAATAGCGCAGCTATACCTAAGTCCACTTGCCTCTTTAATTATTTTTAATTACTCTTTAATTACTCAATTAGTAAAGAAGCAATATGCACCAACAGAGTAATCCCAAACTAGGTATCAATGATGGGGCATTAGTTAATAACTAATAATATCTAGTTAACTAGTTAACTAATTAGTTAATAACTAACATCTGCAATAATGCTGACGGCTATTTGCAGGTTTTTCTGAAGTAATTACTGTGACTTCCAAATTTAGGAACCCTGGTGGCACAGTGGTTAGAATGCAGTATTGCAGGCTAATTTTGCTCACAGCCAGAAGTTCAATCCTGACCCGTTCAAGGTTGACTCACTTTCCATCCTTCTGAGGTCTACAAAATGAGGACAATATTCTGACATTTATAAACTGCTCAGAGAGTGCTGTAAAGCACTATGGAGTGATATATAAATCTAAGTGCTATTACTATTTATTCATTAAATGTATATCTTACTTCTTTTCCAGTTTAAAATTGCCTATATTTGCACATTTGTTGAACTGTAGGACTTGATATAGAAATACTCTCTTCTTGGAAGCGTAACTGCAAGTTCATGAGATAGAATTCTATTCCCAATTTTAGAGTTTAATTTAGCAGCCAACATGAAGCTATAATATGGAAAAATACAGGAATACTAAGTTGTTGGTACAGCTTCAACAATTTCTAACAAACCTTCTGAAGGTAGTCCTTGACTTATGAGCACAATTGGGACTGGATTTCCAATTGTAAGTCATTATGATCGTAAGTCAAGGCACCCATGTGATAAGACCTGATCTGACATTTTTGCAGCACTCTTAAACAAATGCCATGGTCTTAAGTGCAAACCTATTCTTCTGAATGAGCATTTTTTACTGGAAAGAAACATCGCAAATCACACTCACAGGACCATGAGACACTGCAACAGATTAAGGTGAGCTGGTTGCCAAGTGTCCAAAATGAGATGATATGACTCTGTGTGTCTTTGTGTGTAGGTGGCATATTTTACAACCACCAGAATTTCCAATGGTGAATAAGCATTGTAAGGAGATAATAAAAACTGGTTAAGTTCACTCTATATTAACCCTAAGGTATTGCTATTGAGAAATTTACTGCTTTTAAAAAGTCACATTTACCAATGATTCAGCTTACTCTCTAAGTACTAAAATATATCTAATATTCTAAACATTTTATACCATATAAATGTTTGGCACAGTGGTTGGATTGTAATATTTCAGGCTAACTCTGCCCACAGCCTGGAATTCGAACCTGATGGGCTCGAGGTTGACTGAGTTTTCCATCTTTCAAGGTCAGTAAAATGAGGATACAGATTATTGGGGACAACATGCAGATGTTGTAAACTGTTCAGAGAATGCTGTAAAACACTATGAAGCGATATGTAAGTCTAAGTGCTATTGTTATTTAGCTTTATTAAATTATTACACCAAATATATAAGAATAGCTTATATAGCAGGGTTCTTCAAACTTGGCCCTTTTATGACTAGTGTACTTCAACTCCCAGAATTCCTCAGCCAGGGTGCCTGGCTGAGGAATTCTAGGAGTTGAAGTCCACAAGTCATAAAAGGGCCAAGTTTGAAGACCCTTGGCTTATAGTTTCTTTTCCTTTTTAAACATGAAAAAGCTGTTTGATGCATTGTTCAAGATACACTGATCATTAACATCAGTCTTTTCATTCAACTAAAAAGGGATTTGTCCTATTACAAAAGGATACTAGTTATCATATTATCATTCTGTATTTCTTAAAAGGTTATTTCTGTGGATACCCTGCTAGAAATAGCATCTGACATATTTTCAATTTCTCATAGATACGATTACTGGTAGTTGCTTCTCCTATTTCTTAAATAAATGCTGTGACCAACCAAATTTCATGTTTCTTTTTCTATTAGGTGGCAAATAACAAATATAAATAAAAAACTGGTCTCTTATTAAAACCTGGTCTATTTTTCACCTGGCAACATTTCAGTCAGTAAAACATATACAATGTCAGTATATTTTCTGAGGATAAAATACTAAAGAAAGGAGTGCTCTTACCTATTTTTGCTTTTTCTGTCCTGTTTTTATACACAAAACATGCAACTGAATTTTTCACCAAGCATTAGTTTATATTTGTCAATGGAATATCATATATTTGGCAGTGTTAGGAATCCCCAAAATATTTAAGACACACACCTGATTTGACTTTTCTACTGTACTACTGGGAACCTCAGTAGTATCCTTCACAAAGATGTTGTCAATAATGTGTCTTTCTGCACATTCCTGGCCACAAATTGGACAGCGAACAACACCAACTAGTGGGGAAAAAAAGAATGAGGTAAATTATAAATTTACAAATCAGACATTATCCACTCATTTTTTAGGACTTTTTTTTTAATCCTATTCAACAGTGTCCCATTTCTTAGCAGCAAATAATACATTCCCCTCAGCTTATCTCATTGCTTCTTGTCTAAGCCACATATCAATGCAATACAGTTTTATTTTACATTGAGAAATTCCTTAAACCAAAAGCATATCCCTATTTTGGTGTTCAAGGAACTTAAGATGATCATATATTAGGCCACGTGGAATATATTTATCAGGTCATATCATATACATTTCACATCATATCATATCATATCCAAGTCAAGTCATATGCATTTTTAAGAATTAATTAGTATCTTTAAAAATGATAATACTCAGATACATGAGTATGTAAAAACAATATAAATTTGTATTTGAATTTACAGCATTGTAAGGGTATAAAATATTGCATAAAGAATATCAACAGAAAAGGTGAAGTTTTATAAATAAAGGAAGCTTGCTTTCTTACATTATACAGAGAATTATTCATGATTTTATAAAATATGCAAATATTCAGGCATCTGAAAGCATTCAACTATCTTCAACTGTCACTGGTTATTACTCTGATAAAGTACTCTGAGGTACAATGCCTCTTCAAGCAGTTTGCAACAGTAGTCTCTGACAATTACCTAGATACTGAACTGATTTGAAACCAAGAATAAGCTGAAGGAGACCAAAGTCTAATGAATGAATCTATAAAGATCAAACACGTAATGCCCTTCTAAGAAACAACATAACAAGTCACAAATACAACTAGAAAGCCCGCAAATAAAAAATAAAGGCAGTTCTCTTCTCCTATTGTTGTTCCCATGCACTAAAACATAAGGGAGACATCTTCCATGTCTGAAGACAGCACCTTGTCATCAACATTGGTAGCCACTGAATGACCTGTCTTGTAGGAATGCAGTATTGCAGGCTAGTTCTACTGACTGCCGACTGCAAGTAGTTTGGCAGTTTAATTCTCAACAATTCAAGGTTGACTCAGACTTCCACCCTTCCGAGATTGGTATAATGAGGACTCAGATGTTGGGGGCAATATGCTGACTCTGCAACCGCTTAGAGAGCTGTAAAGCACTATGAAGCTATATATATTGCTATTCAGCAATTTGGTGGTGGTGCTGGCAGTTAGGAGAATGAAATAAAAGAGCTCTCCTCTCCCAGTCTACTACTGGGTTATGTAGCTTTAGCCATGTCAACCCTAACACAATAAGTTCTTGAAGATTATGGCTTACGTAAGAGCACGCTCTTCAATTGTTAACAATGGTACTGTACACTATGTTGGTACCAGCTCTTAGAGGCTGCGTATCATCTCTACCTTACCTTCACAGGTTTACTCTAGGTATCTGTAACTCTTCTCCTGACTATAGCTCTATGAAATTTGTGATTGCACCAGAATCAAATAAAGCTTCAAGTTGTTCCTCGAAACCAAAGTCAAAAAACAATTTGATAGAAGCAAATAAGACTATTTTGATCCAGATGAACCTAAGCTTTTTACAAGCTGAATGGACGCCCCTGCAAGTTCAATGATAATAGAGCTGAAAGGGACCTTGGAGGTCTTCAATTCCAACCCCCTACTCAAGCAGGAGACCTTATACTATTCCAGACAAGTAACTGTCAGGTTTTATCCTTTTTATTAGTTTATAATATAAAATACAAAAAACAAAAATAGGAAAAATAGGGGAAGGAAAGAGGAAAAGTGTAGAAAAGAAGGGGAAAAGAAAGAAAAGGCATTAGTTCCAACTCTCTTTGGTGTAGTAGGATAAATGATATTCTACTACAAGTCATTGTCCAGTCTCTTAAAGCACCCACAACTTCTGATGGCAAGCTATTCCATTGGTTAATTGTTCTCACTTTTAGGAAGTTTCTCCTTAATTCCAGGTTGCTTCTCTCCCTGATTAGTTTCCATCCACTGTTTCTTGTCCTGCCCTCTGATGCTTTGGGAAATAAGTTGATTCCCTTCTTTTTATGATAGACTCTCAAATACTGGAATCCTGTGTTAAGGAAATTGTTGTGCAGAGATCTCCTTGTGCTACCAAGGAGTTGCACAGACAAGAAAGGGTACTGAGAGCAGCAAGAGTTACACAGTAAACACAAGAGTACACTGAGTTGTAAAAGCAAAAAGTAGTTTACTTTTGAGGTGGTGCAAGAATAAAAAATGCACAGTCAAAAAATAAACAGTCCAGGTCATACACAATAGCAACGGTCCAAGAAGTAATCCAAAATACAAAGTCTTCTTACCGGTCCAGAGATCAATACACAGTTCAGATAACAGAGCAAAAACAGTAACAGTAGAGAGCAGTGAATTCAGAGAGAGAAAGAAGCTACGTTACTAGCTCCCTCTTATGGCCATGAGAACACTTACACACCCATTGGCCAATTAACATCTTAAAGACATAACATCTTGGTTAATATATTTTCAACCCAACATTGTAGGCTAACACCATATGCCTAACATCCTGCTATCATGTCCCCCTAGACTAGCCAAACCCAAATTCTGCAACTGTTCTTATGTTTTAGTCTCCAGGCCTTTAATCATCTTAGTTGGTCTTCTTTGTACATTTTCCAAAGTCTCAACATATTTTTTTCTAATGTGGTAACCAAACTGGATGCAGTATTGCAGGTGTGGCCTTACTAAGGGTTTATAAAGCGGTATTAATACTTCACATGATTTTGATTCTATGCCTCTGTTTATAAAACCAAGGATTGTATTACTTTTGACTGCTGCTGCACACTGCTGGTTCATATTTACTGTATTTTCCGTCATATAAGATGACTTTTTAACCCATGAAAATCTTCTCAAAAGTCAGGGGTCGTCTTATACGCCGGGTGCTGAAACTTTAGGGACAGGGCTGGCTGGAAAACCTGGAGCGGATCTCCCATTTAGTCTGCGCAGGGAAAGCGGGACCAATTGGAGTAGAAGCTGCAGTCTGTGATTTTTTACAGGCTGGGGTCTGGGCGTCTTTCCTTCTAAAGTTGAAGAGCAGCTGTAATTTATCCCAACTTGAAAGGCAGGTGGGGAATGCTGCAGTCAGAGCAGCTGCTTAGCTCTAAGGCAGGGGTCGGCAACCTAAAAAAGAAAAAGAGCCACTGGGAACCGGTTCCATCACAAATTAAAAAAAGAGGGAGCCGCGTGCGTGTGTCCATGCACGCGCATGCGCAAAAAGGTTTTTTGCGCATGCGCGGACGCACGCGGCTGCCATTTTTAAAAAAATGAGATGGAACCGGTTCCCGGTTGCCCGATGGCGACGGCCCGTCTGCAAAGCTGCCGCTTTCGGCAGCTTTGCAGACGGGCCGTGGCAGCTTCCGCAAAGAGCGGCGCCCCTGCCCATTCCGAGAGGTGCGCGCGCACCTCTCCGAACGACCGGAGGTGCGCGCGCACCTCCCCAAACCTTTGGGGAGGTGCGCGCGTACCTCCGTGCGAAGGGGCAGCAGCGCCGCTCTTTCAGGAAGCTGCCGAAAGCGAAGGGGCAGCGGCGCCGCTCTTTCAGGAAGCTGCCGAAAGCGAAGGGGCAGCGGCGCCGCTCTTTCAGGAAGCTGCCGAAAGCGAAGGGGCAGCGGCGCCACTCTTTCAGGAAGCTGCCGAAAGCGGCAGCTTCCTGAAAGAGCGGCACCGCTGCCCGTTCTCCGAACGACCGGAGTTGCGCGCGCACCTCCCCAAACCTTTGGGGAGGTGCGCGCGTACCTCCGTGCGAAGGGGCAGCAGCGCCGCTCTTTCAGGAAGCTGCCGAAAGCGAAGGGGCAGCGGCGCCGCTCTTTCAGGAAGCTGCCGAAAGCGAAGGGGCAGCGGCGCCGCTCTTTCAGGAAGCTGCCGAAAGCGAAGGGGCAGCAGCGCCGCTCTTTCAGGAAGCTGCCGAAAGCGAAGGGGCAGCGGCGCCGCTCTTTCAGGAAGCTGCCGAAAGCGGCAGCTTCCTGAAAGAGCGGCACCGCTGCCCGTTCGCGCGGAGGTACGCGCGCACCTCCCCAAAGGTTTGGGGAGGTGCGCGCGCACCTCCGGTCGTTCGGAGAGGTGCGCGCGCACCTTTCGGAATGGGCAGGGGCACCGCTCTTTGCGGAAGCTGCCGCGGCCCGTCTGCTAAGCTGCCGCTTTCGGCAGCTTCACAGACGGGCCGAGGCGGGCTTCCTGAAAGAGCGGCACCGCTGCCCATTCGCGCGGAGGTACGCGCGCACCTCTCCAAAGGTTTGGGGAGGTGCGCGCGCACCTCCGCCCATTCGGGGAGGTGCGCGTGCACCTCTCCAAACGGGCGGTGCCACTCTCCATTTGGAGAGGTGCGCGCGCACCACTGCCCGTTGGAAGAGGTGCGCGCGCACCGGGCGGCTGGGAGCCGCAAGAGACAGCTCAAAGAGCCGCATGCGGCTCCGGAGCCGCAGGTTGCCGACCTGTGCTCTAAGGACACATTTGACTCAGAAACTGGGCGGGCTGGCTGGAAAACCTGGAGCGGATCTCCCATTTGGTCTTTTTTTAAAATCCCATTTATATCCTGCCCTTCTCCAAAGACTCAGGGCGGCTTACAATTTAAAGCACAAATGAATGTGCTTAGCAATAGCCTTCATTCTATGTATATGCTTATTAGGGATTTCACCCCCCCACAAGCAGCATTATTACAAAGTCAGCTTATTGCCCCCAATAATCTGGGTCCTCATTTTACCTACCTCGGAAGGATGGAAGGCTGACTCAACCTTGAGCCTGGTGGGATGCGAACCTGCACTAATTGCAGGCAGCTGGTGTTACTTAAGGCTCTGCGCAGGGAAAGCTTTAGAGTGAATTAGTAAAAGTGAAAAAGTGAATTAGGAAAATAGGGAATGGTTGCTGGAATTGGGTATGTGTAGTTTAACTTCCCAGTTGCAATGTATGGCAGTGAAAGTTGGACCATAAGAAAGGCTGAGCGCCAAAGAATTGAGGCCTTTGAACTATGGTGCTGGAGAAGACTCCTGCGAGTCCCTTGGACGCAAGGCGATCAAACCGGTCAGTACTAGAGGAGATCAATCCTGACTGCTCTTTAGAAGGCCAGATCCTGAAGCTAAAACTCGAGAAGGAGAAGAGCCTAATGCTGGGAAAGATCGAGGGCAATAGAAGAAGGGGACGACAGAGAATGAGGTGGCTGGATGGAGTCACTGAAGCAGTAGGCGTGAGCTTAAATGGACTCCAGAAGATGGTAGAAGACAGGAAGGCCTGGAGGAATGTTGTCCATAGGGTCGCGATGAGTCGGACACGACTTTGCAGCTAACAACAACAAATTTTAGACAATCAATGACGTAATAGATTTTTCAGTTTTAATTTCCAACATTTAGTTTTAATGTTTGATGTTTATCTTTCCCAAGATTTTTAATATACTCCCAATTCATCTATCACCATTCCTCACAAAATCTAATATTCAAACTACACATCCCGTCTACTTAACTTCTCACCCTCTATGTCAACAAAAAAAAAATTGGTCATTAAAATTTAGCAGTATAAATACTAATAGCTAATTTGAATATTGATTTGTGCATAAAGGTCATGTAAAGGTGAATAATGTAGATAAGCTAAAAACGTATTGATGAAAGTAATAAACCTGTCTATATGGAACATTAAAACGAATATTAGTTTAAGCAAGAGATAGCAGTTACAAAAGAGGAAGAGAGAGGAAGAATTAAATACTGAAATAAAATTTTTTGATTACTAGTTAAAAACAAACTGAAAACTAGCAAAAAGGAAGGATATCATATTGTATCCTTAATTTGTTGACATAGAGGGTGAGAAGTTAAGTAGACGGGATGTGTAGTTTGAATTTAGATTTTGTGAGGAATGGTGATAGATGAATTGGGAGTATATTAAAAATCTTGGGAAAGATAAACATCAAACATTAAAACTAAATGTTGGAAATTAAAACTGAAAAATCTATTAGGTCATTGATTGTCTAAAATTTGTTGTTGTTAGCTGCAAAGTCGTGTCCGACTCATCGCAACCCTATGGACAACATTCCTCCAGGCCTTCCTGTCTTCTACCATCTTCTGGAGTCCATTTAAGCTCATGCCTACTGCTTCAGTGACTCCATCCAGCCACCTCATTCTCTGTCGTCCCCTTCTTCTATTGCCCTCAATCTTTCCCAGCATTAGGCTCTTCTCCTTCTCGAGTTTTAGCTTCAGGATCTGGCCTTCTAAAGAGCAGTCAGGATTGATCTCCTCTAGGACTGACCGGTTTGATCGCCTTGCAGTCCAAGGAACTCGCAGGAGTCTTCTCCAGCACCATAGTTCAAAGGCCTCAATTCTTTGGCGCTCAGCCTTTCTTATGGTCCAACTTTCACTGCCATACATTGCAACTGGGAAGTTAAACTACACATACCCAATTCCAGTAACCATTCCCTATTTTTCTCCATGTTTTTCTCCTTCCCAGGTGCATGAATCTGGTGAGATTAATTTCAGGTGCAAGCAACTAGATAAACCCAAACAGATATCTTATTGTTGATCACCTACAGTATATTACAAGAATCTCACCAGACTGTTTGCCTTCCCTTGGGAAATGGAAGATATAGACCTAAAGGCTGGATCTCAGATGTTTCCTCCACTGAATGGACTCTAGCTGGAACACATTTTTATGCCCCCTTTATGTCCCCTTCAGCCATGAATACCTTAATTATTTATATTGCAATTTTTTTAAAATGAATTCTTCATTACAAGAATGTTTGGGGCACCACTTTATAGATTGTAGAGTTTAAAAAAACCCTGAAAAATGTCTTTCTGTTTCAGTAGGATAATTTTTCAAATAAGAAATGACCAAAGTAAGACATACACTGCTATGATGGCAACAACCAAAATTGTGATAATATCTGCCTTGGTCAAATTATTTTGTTGCTGCTCACTAGAAGTCTATCTTCTACCATGGATTTGTCAAAATATGACCCTCTGAACCATTTGGAAATATGCATTTTACAACTCTGCCTAGAAATACTATTTTGATTTATTTTCTGATTTTTCTGTAAACTTCTAGGCTATTATTGATCTACCCAGTATTCACAAATTTCAATTACCAAACAGGGTATTCATAATCTTAGATGCTATTAATATCTCCATAATTATATTCCAAGATACGTTGCAGATGTTGTTGTTGTTAGATGCGAAGTCGTGTCCGACCCATCGCGGTCCTATGGACAATGTTCCTCCAGGCCTTCCTGTCCTCTACCATCTTCTGGAGTCCATCTAAGCTCACGCCTACTGCTTCAGTGACTCCATCCAGCCACCGCATTCTCTGTCGTCCCCTTCTTCTATTGCCCTCAATTTTTCCAAGCATTAGGCTCTTCTCCAGTGAGTCCTTCCTTCTCATTAGGTGGCCAAAGTATTTGAGTTTTAGCTTCAGGATCTGGCTTTCTAAAGAGCAGTCAGGGTTGATCTCCTCTAGGACTGACCGGTTTGATTGCCTTGCAGTCCAAGGAACTCGCAGGAGTCTTCTCCAGCATCATAGTTCAAAGGCTTCAATTCTTGGGCGCTCAGCATTTCTTATGGTCCAGCTTTCACTGCCATACATTGCAACTGGGAAGACCATAGCCTTGACTATACGCACTTTTGTTGACAGGGTGATGTCTCTGCTTTTTAGTGTGCTGTCTAGATTTGCCATGGCTTTCCCCCCAAGGAGCAAGCGTCTTTTAATTTCTTGGCTACAATCCCCATCTGCAGTGATCTTGGAGCCCAGGAAAATAAAATCTGTCACTATTTCTTCCCCATCTATTTGCCAGGAATTGAGAGGGCCAGATGCCATGAACTTGGTTTTCGTAATGTTTAGTTTTAACCCAAGTTTTGCACTCTCCTTCTTCACCCGCAACAAGAGGCTTTTTAGCTCTTCTTCACTTTCTGCCATTAGAGTGGTATCGTCTGCATATCTTAGGTTGTTGATGTTTCTTCCGGCAATCTTAATTCCAACTTTTGATTCATCTAGCCCTGCCTTTCTCATGATGTGCTCTGCATATAAGTTAAATAGGCAAGGCGACAGTATACAGCCTTGCCGGACTCCTTTCCCAATTTTGAACCAATCAGTGGTTCCGTGTCCAGTTCTCACTGTTGCTTCTTGGCCCGCATATAGATTTCTCAAGAGACAAATAAGATGGTCTGGTATGCCCATCTCTTTAAGGAGTTGCCACAGTTTGTTATGATCCACACAATCAAAGGCTTTACCATAGTCAATGAAGCAGAAGTAGATGTTTTTCTGCAACTCTCTAGCTTTCTCCATGATCCAGCGTATGTTAGCAATTTGATCTCTAGTTCCTCTGCCTCTTCAAAATCCTGCCTGTACTTCTGGTAGTTCTCGATCCACATACTGGAGTCTAGCTTGTAGAATTTTAAGCATAACTTTACTAGCATGAGAAATGAGTGCAATGGTGCGATAGTTTGAACATTCTTTGGCACTGCCTTTCTTTGGAATTGGAATGTAAACTGATCTTTTCCAATCCTGTGGCCGCTGTTGAGTTTTCCAAATTTGCTGGCAAATTGAGTGTAGCACTTTTACTGCATCGTCTTTTAAGATTTTGAATAGCTCAGCTGGAATACTGTCACCTCCACTAGCTTTGTTGTTGCTCAGCTTTTCTAAGGCCCACTTCACTTCACATTCTAGGATGTCTGGCTCAAGGTCAGTGGCCACCTCATTGTGATTATCAGGGATGTTAAGCTCATTCTTGTAGTTCTTCTGTGTAATTTTGCCACCTCTTCTTAATCTCTTCTGCCTCTGTTAGGTCCCTGCCATTTTGGTCCTTTATCATGCCCATTTTTGCATTAAACGTTACCTTCATCTCTCCAATTTTCTTGAAAAGATCTCTGGTCCTCCGTATTATATTGTTTTCTTCTATTTCTTTGCACTGTTCATTTAAGAAGGCGTTCTTTTCTAGCTATTCTCTGGAATTCTGCATTCAATTGAGCGTATCTTTCTTTTTCTCCCTTGCCTTTCACTTCCCTCCTTTCCTCAGCTATTTGCAAAGCTTCCTCAGACAGCCATTTTGCTTTCTTGCATTTCTTTTTTGGGGGGGATGGTTTTAGTTGCTACCTCTTGTACAATGTTGCAAACCTCTGTCCATAGTTCTTCAGGCACTCTATCAGATCTAATTCCTTAAATCTGTCACCTCTACTGTATATTCAACAGGGATATGATTTAATTCATACCTGACTGGCCTAGCGCTTTCCCCTACTTTCTTTAATTTAAGCCTAAATGTTGCAGATAGTTAGTGGCATACTACTGTAAGTTGTAACATCTTCTCCAGACTTACCAGAATTACAACTGACAATATTCCTGGGTAAATACATGTGACACAATAGGAAAAGATATTTGCCCATATCAAAATCATTAGCTGGGGGAAAATATTAGAATTTAATGCAAACTTTATATCAAACATTGCACAGTCCTCTTTATGCACCAAATTTCATTCATAACTTACATTCCATAGTGTAATACTAAAGAAAATTAGTTGATAACCAATATATAAATCTTAACACATTAAAATAATCCTAACAATAGAGGAAACTTCCATTAAATTTTTCCCCAATAATTCACTACACAAAATTTACTTAAACTGAAGCTAGTACTGGAAAAAGTAAACCAGTAAAAAAAATGAGCATAATGAATTATTTTGCAAAATAAATTGTTGAAAACTGCTTTTCTGTTATACTATGCCCTAACACAATTATGATTAATAAGCTTATATATGTCATATGGGTGTGGGGACTTGTATCTTACTGTACATACTCTTAATTTAATGGGTTTTCACCTAGCAATCCTATTTCGATATATTCTCCAGTTCTGAAATTACTTACAGGTAATACTTGAGTTACAACCATTTTGTTCAGCAAATATCTGAACTTGCAACTGGTCCTAGAAGACAGCTCATTTGGTCACATGAATATAATTCAAGTGCTTTGACAGACAGCTTACACTTACAACCAGTTGCAACATCCCATGGTCACATGATCACAATCTGAAATATTTCCTGCTGGCTTCCCATAAGTAGGAAGTCAGCAAGATTGCAAGTTGATCAGATAAGTTGCCCACACCCATTCTTTCTTCACTTGCCACATCCTGTATCCTTCTTTACCTGACCTGACAATAGTAAAGAGTTCAATTTCTGTGTAATGTTTTCTCCCCTTTTCTTGACATCCAAAAGTTAAATTACTTTTTTTAGGTGAACTTCCAACAGATGCTATTTATTTATAAATTCTTTGTTATTTATTACTTAAAGCAACAATATCCTATCAATTTTCCAACAATTTAGCTGAATAATAATTAAACCCATTAACCCAAAATCTATAGGACCCTTTGTATGTCTTATTATTTCTCTGTGCCTTTTCTGCACATTTGTATTCTTCAGTTTGTTAGGCAACATTTCCATTTTCCAAAATCAGACTAGAAACTGCTTGTTACTTGTCCTAGTTAAGGCTCTATTTAAAACCATTTTTGCTATAAGTGTGGTATGAAAATATTAGTTTTTAATTTTTTTCATGACAATTCTGAACTTGGTACATACATTAAATTAACAGCAATATAAAGGTAAAACCTTTTGGGGAGCAAGCATTGCTGTGAATATTTTTTCCTCATAAAATACATTTAAAAATTTCAGTTTTTCAGCTTAATTCATACAGATAGCAATACACACAAGGTGTCACTCTAACCAACGTTACACATGGAAAATCAATATCATCTCAATTGGACATGTGAAGGCCTATAAATATTTTGGCATCTATTTTTAATTTACTACCTCCTGAAAGCTGCAGTCCTCAAATCTGCTATAGAACAAAAAGCCTCCAAAGCAATAGCGAACTACGCAAGCGAAAGAAGCAACCACTACTATATGTGACTGGACAATAAATTATTCAACACCAGTCTTAAAACTTTTTTCTATATTATGCAGAATTCTGCACAAGGAGATTTCCATATTAGGAACTTACAATCCAAATTTAGTAAATATTATGTGCATGTTAGTTTTGAACTTTATAGGATATATATAGAAGATTAGCAGAACACAGCCACAAATATCAATTAATATTCAGAAAATTCCTTAATCTCTTAACACGTAAATTCAACTAATTTTCACTGGGAAACTGTTGGCATTTTAGACCAATCCAAAAATATGTTTGGAAGTTCCTGAAATATTAACATTCTGACTGTCAGGACCCACCCCAATCCACGTCTTAGGGAAACAAAAACTCTTGGAGTCAGTTCTAGTCCAAAAGGAACTTTTACTAGGACATGCTTAGTTGTGGAAATACAAGACAGGACTTGGTATTGTTTTACAAATTGAAACTTTATAAAGAGTTCCCGGTTCAACCCCCCTTCCCTCAACCCCATTTGGTCAGCCCCCGATCATTTTACTTTGTGTCATCCCTTTCGTGTGAAAAAAAGGAACTTCGAATCTTTATGGTTATTGCCTTCTTCCTCTACAGATTCAAATGGAGACACAGGCCAGATGCCTTCTTCTCTAACCCTCCCTTTTGTTCCCCCAGTTCAAAAGGTTTCCCTTGGTCTTTGAAATAACCTAAGGCAGGCTGAATCCACATGTGCTCCTCCTTCCTCAGGAGATGGCAGAATCCATGGGGGGGGGATGTTTTAAACATACATTATATGAATGTGATATAAACAGATTCTGACACTGACAAATCAATCATCAGATCATATTGAGTGATAAATCCCACCTACATATAATTTAAAGATACAATCCAAAGTCAGGAAAGGAAACAGTTTAAAGCACAACTTCCTTACACCCAGATACGCAGGAATAGTGTAAAGAAGAAACCATATGCCTATCAAGACTGGCAGGGCAAGCTACAATATATGTAAACAAACAAGCAAGCAAATGTCACTCTCCCATGCACTGAATGATGTTATTTGGCTTGTAATGAAATGTTTGAGACAAAAACCCCCCAAAAACAAATACAGAAAACATTAAGAATTCGAAATTTTTGAGAACTACACTCCAAATCCCACACCAATGACTAGAAGCAGAATATACAATTTGCACTGGAGACAAACTCCTTGGATGTCCAATCATACTTGGTCAAATAAAGTATTCAACTCAGTTCAATTCAATAAACCCATTTAAGGCTATACTGGTTAAAATAATGACTCCACTGAAGATGTTCAGCAGCACAGCAAAAACGCGAGCAATTTTAATCAATTCACTTTCTTCTCACTTCCAAAGGTTTCCAAGATGATTAAATATATAGATTGTACTACACAAAAATTAAAGTAGGATATGGTAAGGGAGCGGGATATCAACAAACATCACTTTCCTTGTGAGTCTAATATCAGAAAGCTCTGGATTGTATGCCACTGGATACAATTCCTTATCTATGCTTCTCTAACGAGCTTTGTTTTTCCCCATGCCAACTCTGCATCTATGTTAATCTTTATCATTTCTTTTGATATTTATTTATATCTTTATTATTTTACAAGTAACTTAAAGCAGCTAAAATATACAACACATTTTTCTCATCCTATTTTCCCACAACAATCCTGTGAACTGAGTTGGGCTAAAAGAGAGTGACTGGCCCAAGTTCACTCAGCTGGCTCTCACCTTTAAGATGGGACTAGAACTCATGTGTCAACTCTACAATGAGCATGGCTGCAGCCATTTTTTCTTCTCATTTTAGGTTACCACATAGAACAGAGGGAGGGGGGTTGCCCAGGTGCTTCATTAGTCAAAATAATCTTCTGTCCTGTGGGAACCAAGGTCATCTGCTGCTCCTGAGGCTAGAGACTGGCCACTGCATAAAAAGCCTCCCAAATAAGTATATTGGGGGATGTAGTTGCATAGTTTTGTAAGTGAGACTTTAACTTTGTAATTGGCAATTGTTACTTGTGTATTCAGATTTGGTTTCACCTTTGACCATGCCGATACTTTGTAAGTAATAAACATGTTCTTTGAGGAACTTTCAAGCCTCAGAGTTCTGCTTTAATCATCTCTGTTGGAACTATGATACTCATGATCTCCTACTTTCTAGATTGATGCTTAACCTATAATTGTTTCTCTGGATGCTGGCTCGGACAATGAGGAAAAGTCAGCTATGTGGATTTTAGAGTGGGGCATGGAGGAGAATCAGGAAGATGCAGAAGACTCTGTAGCAGGAATGAATGAGCAAGAAGTGGAGAGGCCAGAAACCTTGGAAGGGCTGCCAGAGGAGCGATCAACTAAATGCCTGGCTGAAGAAGAAACAGAAGAGATACAGCTGCAAACAGGAGGCTTGCCTGACTGGCCAGAAGTGCAAGGAAGAGAAGGGACATTGCACAGTCAGTTAGTGGGGATGAGGAACTGCCTCCTCCACTGGTTTCCAGGGTGCATAGGGCAGGAGGGAGATGCAACAAATGTCAGCAAGCTACTCGCAAGGAGACAACCTCACCCCTCCTAATGAGATGCACCAGTGGCGGCTACTTAGCCCAATGCGTGGAGCAAAACAATGCTGGAGACAACCTGTCTGTTTCCTGCTGAGTGTGTGCTCTGACTTTGTGACTCCTGCTTTCAGGATTCCAAACCTGTACGTTGTTTGCTGACCTCATGATTTGGCCTTGGATTCCGGACTTGGACCTTGGCTTTGATTATCATGCTTGGATTTCAGACTTTGCCTGGACTTCATCTGTGCTTTGTGAACTTGTGCCTTGTCACTGAATTTTGTATGTGCCTTTAATTTTGTGTCTTGGTTGTGCAAACTCAAGACTTATTGGGACTTTATGTTTCTTGTGAGACCTGGGGAATAACTTTAGAGCCTCAATAAAGTAATTAAAACCCCTAGGGATGTGGTTACTGGACATAACCACCAAACTGGCTCTGTTTGTATTCCTCATTTTGTGATTTATGCTTTCTCTATGTTGACAACAGAAGAAGGTACAAAAATAGTTTTAAAAACAGAGCTCATTTTTAAAAAAGATATGTAGAATACCTCCAAAAATGCCAGTAAGCAGACTGGGTAAGCGGAAATCAGTCAGACGTTGACTGTTCTATGACTGTACTCACATCTAAAATATGGCAAATCTTGTAAGCAGTAATCAGTAAAATGTTGTCAATATTCAGCTCAAGAATCCAAATAAAACTCGAGATTAATTTCATTTCTGAAAATCTTAAAGTTTATTGAATACACTGCGTGGTTATGTTGAAGCAAACTCTGAGGTTCCCAAACCCATTATACTTAAACAATAAACTTCCCAGCCAAATCCCCAATGTCTTACATAATCCATATCAACAAATCCACTTATGGGAACCATCTGCTTCAAATCCACACCTTTTCTGATGTCCTTGACAAGGCTTCAGGCTCCCATGGTCTGCAGCTGAATCGAAGAAGCTTCGTTTCTCCATCTACCAACTTGAAAGTAACACCTCCCATCCCTTTTATCTAAAGGCAAATTGAAACGCAGAGGCACACAGCTGCCAAAGTTTCATACTTGACAGTTCTGGCCTGATTTCATGTAATCTCTAATGTCTTTCTGCTGCTTGTTTCTGTCCAGTTTTAATCTCAGTAAAACCTGAAAATGACTCAATGAAGAGTTGCATTGATGGTTTAGGTAAGTTCCAACAATTGTTATGTCATTAATTAAAATTTCTTCAGTTAATTATATTCAATTATTTAGATTTTTTCAGGATAACAAGTTCTCATAGCACAACTTAGAAATAAATGAAACAAATAATAATATACAATGACCAAAAAACATTCTAGGATCATTTTCACAGGACAGTACAGAGGAGCAGAAAAGAAGATTCTAGTACCTTCTCCTTTCTTTTCAGGGATACAGAAGACAGGTGGCAATAGCCAGGGTAGTAAAAACAGCTGCAGTTAGGAGTAACAATCACTGTTATTGCCTCAAGATTGCAAAACAAACTCCCTTCACTTCAGTTCCACTACTTTTGAAACACAGTGTCACATATAGTTATAATAAATGTATGTATCACTTTAGTTTTTTGGATTACATTACATTATTTGCTTGCATTATCTTTTTTTTTGCTAATTATATGCCAACAGGTCATTTTTGACTCCTAGAAACCACACAAGATTTTTCCCAACAAGATCTGTCTCTAATCTTTTCTTTCAAATCGGTCAATGATACTGTAGCTATGCCCATCCACCTTTTTTGGTAATCCTGTTTTTCTTTCCTTACCTTTCCCAGCATTAGAGCTTTTCCAGAGAACTGGGTCTTCATATGTGTCCAAAAAAGATAATTTGAGAATGGTCATTTGCAGTGGGGGGATTCAGCTGGTTTGAACCACTTCGGCAGAACCAGTAGCTAACTTTTTGTTGCCCAGGCCCAGAATGGACTTCTAGAAGTGGCATCCACACAGAGAACTGGCTGTTCACCTATTTGAATCCTACCACTGATCAATTGTGCCCTGGGCAAAATCTCTGGGTTTATTTTGAGCCTTGGTGGAGCAGTGGGCTAATGCCTCCTTAAGTAACACCAGCTGCCTGCAATTAGTGCAGGTTCGCATCCCACCAGGCTCAAGGTTGACTCAGCATTCCATCCTTCCGAGGTAGGTAAAATGAGGACCCAGATTGTTGGGGGCAATTAAGCTAACTTTGTAATAATGCCGCTTAGGGGGTGTGTGAAAGCCCTAATAAGCAGGCATATACATAGAATGAAGGCTACTGCTAAGCTTGTAAGCCGCCCTGAGTCTTCGGAGAAGGGCGGGATATAAATGGAATTAAAATAAATAAACAAAAAGTATTTGTTAAAGAGCCATCATTTCTACTTGGCTGTTTACCATATTCTCAGGAATCTCCTTCCACATTAAAGTTCAAAAGTGTCATACTCTTCCTGTCCTGCATCTTAAATGTCGAACTTTCACTTGGATCCAAGTGTCACAGAAAATACCATGGCTTGTATTGCCGCACACGATCATCTTGCCGCCTGAGTGACTCTTCTGCATGCGATGTTGCCATCTCGGCTGGTCGCTCCTCCATCGTGCTGTCCACATTGGTCAAATGCCTTCTCCTGATGTCCACGGGTCTGTTCTGCATCACCTCCTGCTGTGCCAATATATAGACTAGTGAGAGCATATGGTCCTCTGCCTCCCTGCTCACGCTGAGAAGTCATTGTTGGTTCATCCATTCAGTCCTCCTGCATGATAATACATGTCGGTGCAACATCTGGTAGGCTGGCAATGGCTCAATATGCCAGTTAACAGAATACTGATTGGATAACCAAGCCTCTTTTAACAGCCGGCCGCCATTGGTTATATCGTGAGCAGTGACTCTGGCCTGTGTAAAATTGAAAGTATGGTTGTGCTCGATAGTGTGAGCCCATACCTGAGACCGTTTTTCTTTGCATTTGATGGACAGTTCGTGCTCATGGAGCCTTGTTCGGAGGCATTGTTCTGTACCAACCTGCTACCGGCCCTGCAGAAAAGGCAACCCCTTTATAAACGGCAAGAGGCTGGAATGACGTCTGCCAAATTTATTACTACAAAAAACAAACAAGACACGAACCAAGATGCAGGAGCTTTGAAACACTATCTGAGCGGTTGCTTTCAGCAAACCAGCCCTCCCCAAACATTCCCTTTATAAAGAGTTCAGGGCGTGGCCTCTCTCTGCTTCCTTCCGAGAAGCCCCACAGCCTTCCTCTGTTTACTCCTACTTGACTGCCTCCTGCGTCGGGCGTCCTTGAACAGGGCCAGCTGTGGGTCATCTTCATCCACACTGTCAGGCTCACACAGCTGGGTCTCCATGGTGACCAAGTGGGAGGGGCCTGCCTGAGGGCTATCATCAGCAAGATCTTCAACCCCCTCAGCAAGGTCTTCAACACCCCCCTCCTCCTCTGATTCGTCCGACCCAACTGCCGAACCCACAGGCTGACCCTGAATCACAACAGGCATTTCATGGTCTCCCCAATGTAGTTACATGAACAAACATTGCAGTTGATTTGGATACGGGTTCTTTAGGACGCTGTAAGGGAAGGCAAAAGGCTCACTCACCCTCTCGTGAAAGATGGCCTCCATGTTTGTGTCTCCCACCGCCACCATTGGCTTACATACCAAATGGTCTGACCCAAACAATCAAGCCACACTCTGGCTGTGGTGCTCCAGTGCCTCATGGCTCCTCCTAGAGGAGGCAGATAGCGCTGGAGGGGACCCCACTCGCACCGTAACGCCAGTGGGGCATTTTCAAAAACAAACGAGGATAGGAAGGGAAACAATAGGAAAAGAACGCAACTCTTGAAAATCCATTGAAAAAAGGTGCCAGAACACTGTTCCTGTGTGTTCTATGACAAAAAAGCCCTGTATGTAGTCCTCTTACTGTCACTAAGTGATGCGGTCATAAAATGTGATGTCTTGTTACCCCACTGCTTAACAATGGCAATCCAGGCTTCTTGTTGTAACCCCAACATGTTAAATTGGAAGCCGAGGCAGTTCCAGGTAAGGAGTGCTGGGTTGACACAGGGGGAAGGGGGAGGTGCAGGGAATTGCTGTCCCTGTGAAGGCCAGGGAAAGAAGTACAGGGTATACACATGTGACACAGGAGGGTGCTATTGGGGTAGATTTATTCAAGCAACTTATAATCTTCCCTGCTGGCTTCTCCATTGACTGCTTGTAGGAAGATGACAGAGAAGATTGGCAATCACATCATTGCAGGATGCTTCAACTGGCTGTGAACGCAAGCTAGCTGCCAAGAATACAAATTTTGTTCACATAACCATAGGGACACTGAAACTTCAAGACAAGTTCTAAGTATATATTCTATTGAATATAGCTGATAATAAAATTACTAATACAAATACAGTTGTTTTAAATATATATATTGTTTTCAAAGTAGTTCATCCAATGGCAATGGCTTTTTGCTGATTCTTTAAAGAATATGATGGTGTTTTTGTGACCAGGGCTGCAATTTTTCCCCTCTCTTTAAATTCCACACAAGCATTTTTTGAGCAATGTAAGGAATTAAAATGTAAAAGGGGAGCTCTGGGCATCATTAAAATTAATGCAATTGCATCATACCTTTTATTATTATATATAATAAAGCATGGGGAATGTTTTAAGTATTATTTTGCACACCTCTACAACTGATTTGCAACAACTGGTATTTTGTGATGCCTGTAAACATCTAAATTAATATTGCTTTTAAACAAAGGTATAGGGAAGACTTTTCAGCAATTGGGTTTAAATTTTTTAAATATTTTGTAGCCTTTTCTTTTTTCTTTCTTTTGCTGGCTAAGTGTCAATGTCGTATTATTTTTATGTATGCATATTTTAAAAAATCAAATCAATGTGATGATAATAACTTGTTACTAAACATCAACAGTTTTGCTGCTGAATTTCACTATAAATTTCGTAAAGGTTTCTAGGAATGTGTGCTTTACAAAGACCACAGGCCACAAACCCTCATATATTTAAAAAAATCAAAAAAGGAAGCAAAAATAATCTAGGAAGAGAGTTAGATCTGGCCAGATATAAGTCTCCAATTTCTCTATCACATCCAATAGAATTTGACCTTCTAATGGGTAGGGATATATTTCAGTGTCTCATAGATATTATATTATATAATGAACATAATGCTTCCACATTTTGAAAAGCAATTGCAGAAAAAGATTTGTATATTTCTAAAGCTTACAATGGAAAATATTTATTAAATGTTATGTTCTACTTAATACAGATATCCTTTAATAACAGAATCAGAAAATATCTCTAAAGTAATCTTAGCAACATGAAATCGATCACATAAAATTATTAAAAATTCCTCTGTGCAAAATTGGCCCAAAACTCACAAGATTTCAGGCAATTTTTTTTATGAAGCTTGTAATGGTTGCCAATAGGAACATGTTTGCTACATCACAAAGAAATCAGTTTACAAACATATTTTATTTATCAAATAGATATGTGCTTAATACTTAATTATATAGTTAGCATGATTTAAAACATTTGCTTAATTTCCAGGGATTCTATATCTTTTGTCATAAACAGGGTACATTTTATTAACAAGTGTTTACTTGTTACCATGCAGATCTTTAACTGTGTTTACTTACATTATCTTCTACAGTCTGAAGATTTTAGAGTTTAAGTTATTTAGAGATCTGTCTGGTAAAAAAAATGCCTTCACAATTCCACATGCATTGGCTTAGCATTAAGTTTAAAATATGAATCCTTGGAAAAACTAGATGTTGTAGCAGTAATTCAAATATATTAAGATTGAATATGACAAATCCATGCGAAGACATAAAATCTACAAAACATGATAGAAGAATCAATAGGATAACTTTTAAATGTGTAAATATTTGAAATGAAAATGTAGTGTTAGATGGAAAGTTAATCATATTAACATTAAGCATAAAAGGCATGTATAGAATTTTCAGTACCTAAAACCAGATACACAAATCATGTGATATACCAAAAAATACTTAAGGCATATGAACAGTAATAGAGTAATAGAAATAAATTCCAAAATGATACAGTAATAAACTCATAATACGGTAATACAAATAAGAATCAATATTCTACTCCATCATAGATCCCCAAGTCTTTCCTCCACAACTCCCTCTTCTTTCTACCATAAGCCAAATATTTAAGAAAAAAGGCTATGTACATTTTTGTCATCTAGCAATAAAATTACACATACAAAATCTATCTTGTACAGGTGTCTCAGAAAATCACTGCATTTTTCTTTTGGCAACCCAAAAAGAGCCAAAGCCAATGAAACTAAGAGAAAAGAAAAAGAATCCTATACATAACACAAATAAAATAAAACTACTGTACCAAGAAATCTCCCACAACTGGAGGTGTCTTACAATAGGGCATTTACCCTCAGTCCATGAAACAGTGAATACGGTACATGCTAGTATACCTCTGTTTATTAGTGTAGATTTCTAACGATTCTACCATTAGAAGAAGTTAACAGCATAAAGTTTTTCGAATATGCCATTAAACTTAAGTACTTGACTTCAACATACAAAGCCATCTTGGGATTTCCTGACTCACACCTACATTAAACACAGGATGCAGCGCATAAACAATGGGAAGTTGCCATCAATCATGGTTTCCTTTCCAAAAGGCGGCGTTTTAAATTGGATCTCAGCATCTCCTCTCTCAAATCCCATTAACTTTTCAGTCCAAGAGCGCAACTGTGCTGAGGAACGGAAAGCTTCTACCTTCAATAAAGGATTTGCCTCCGCAGCCTTGAAAGGGTCAGAATCACAGGACTATTGTTTGCTTTTCCTACTAACCCTACTCATGGGGATGCAATCTTTTGCCTGTTGGCCGCAAACAGAATAAGCCAATCCCGCCTCTCTACATACTCGGCTTACTTTGACAAAGCAGAGGTCTAACTCCTAAGCAATTGTAGACATAATACAGGGCTTCCACGGAACCAGGATCCAAGTTGTGTTATGGCTGAGCTCCAAGACTTATCTCCCATCCCAGCCAGGACTTCTCTGTGTTAACAAGATGTGAGAACGATGCCTCGTCTCCCCAACCCCTCTCAGGGACAGGAGGAAGGCTTGTACGGAAGGAATATTGCTCTTTTGGCCAATTAATTCCTCTCCCGGCACAGAATTATTTATTCCTTTGGGTGGCAACCACCGAGCAAAATCAAGCCCGCAAAATACTCTTCTCCGTCCCCACTCGCCCTATTCAGGGACCGCCGAGCGCGCCGTTTCTCTTACCCGGATTACAGTGCAACGGCGAAGGCGGCGTGGAGACCGGCGAAGAAGGCGCCGAGGACGGTTGAAGCAGCGGGGGCGGCGGCGGCAGCGGCGGATCTTTGGGGCCGGGGCCGCCGCCGCCGCCGCCCGGCGAAGGGGCTGCGGGAGGTGGTAGCATGAGGTAGCGATGAGGAGAGGGCAGGCAACGCAGACACAGCGAGTGAAGGCAAGGAAGCAGTTTAGGCCGCCGACTCTGAATGTGTTGCCCGCACACCCCACAAGTGTCCAAGAGGTTGAGTCGCGACTCTCCGTTGGCTCGGTCCGCAGGGCCTTGCCGGCTTTCAGCCTCGTTCTCCCCACCCATGGCGACCGGACCAGGCAGGCAGGGCCCAGCTATCACGGGGGACTCGTCCATTGTTTGGAGAAGGAAGAGCTGTCGGTGGCAACCACACCAGGCGCCAAGCGCCCCCTCAGGGCAACTGCCGCCTTCCCCCCCGGGCGTTCGGTGAAGCCCCGCCCCCTCAACGGTCACTCCGAGCGCCCGCCGTTGCCACCTCTAACCGCTCTCGAAGGAACTTCGGAAGAGAGCGCTCGCGCTCACAGCAACGGCGCCAACGGCCTCCCAGGCCCCGCCCCCTCGGCGAGCCTTTCAGTGTCGGAGGCGCTACCCGCTCCTCCAGCGCCACGCCCCCTCCCTGTTCATCATTCAAGGCAAACTCCTCCCCCTTTGTCCTCCCGGGTTCCAGTCCCTCTGAGCGTTTTTCGGTTTTAGGCGCGTTTTTTCGCATCTACGTTCTCATTTCAGGAGAGCGCAATTCTTCCGTATCATTCAGCTCGGCCACGCCCCCTGACGTATTTTCTTAGTTCTTACCTGCCCTCTGAATATCTCCTAGTTTCCTGTTTGGTCGGTTTGGGTACCGCCCTTTTCATTTGCCCGCCCTCGAGTTTTTCCTCTTTACCCCATAAGATTTTTTTTTCTTTTACACTTAGTGTAAAATGTAATGAAAATGGTGAACCAACTCTCCAATTTCTTGAAATACTACTTAGTATTGAACTCGAGCATTTAGTGATTTTCCATTATTGCTGAGAAAGGAGATGTTGGCATTGGTATCACTGGTGATAATTTTTAAACTAAATAAAACGATTAAAATCACCTGCATTATCAGAACAAACATAGATCGTTTGCCAAAACAGTATGCACAAACTAAACTAACCACATTTTAGCATAGCTTTTTATGGCAATGCAGTCCATACGGTTAGTTTATGATCTAGTAGTGTATGTCCTCTAAATCCAGAATATGCTAGGGAATAAACCATAGTTTATCTGGTTTACTAATGCTGGGGAAAAATGGAAGAAAATAGAAGAGGATGACTAGCAACAAAGTGAACGATGGCAATAAATGCACTATTGGAAGACCTGGAACACCATACTAGGAGCTGATTGTCCTGGGGGAAAAATCTACCTATGTGATCTCTAAGAATAGGTAAAGGTAAAGGTTCTCCCGCACATGCGTGCTAGTCGTTTCCAACTCTAGGGGCCGGTGCTGATCTCCGTTTCAAAGCCGAAGAGCCAGCGCTTGTCCGAGGACGCCTCCGTGGTGATGTGGCCGGCATGACTAGACGCCAAAGGCGCATGGAACGCTGTTACCTTCCCACCGTAGTGGTCCCTATTTTTCTACTTTTTACGTGCTTTCGAACTGCTAGGTTGGCAGAAGCTGGGACAAGTAACAGGCGCTCACTCTGTTACACGGCACTCGGGATTCGACCGCCAAACTGCCGACCTTCTGATCGACAAGCTCAGCGTCCTAACCCACTGAGCCACTCAAGCAAACCATGATTATCATTCTGTTTTGCCCATATTATCTGAGCTGCTACTCCAGAAGGAATTGGCCTAGAAATAGCCTGTACTTTATGTATATTTACATTTTTTGCTCTTGGGCTGCCATAACATTGGGATTTCAAGAAATTCTGCACAGAATTATATATTTTAAACTGAATTCTGCTCTAATGCTGTTCTTACTTAAGAGGAAATCCGTTTAAATACAATCAAATATCACAGTATATTGTTATGATTGGATTCCATTTAAATTAACATGAATCATGACTAACAAGACTAAATCCTTTGATTTCAAAAGAATTTCACCAACACAGTTTGATTCTAATCCCTTAAATCATTTGCTTTTCTATCCCTTTCCATTTTTAAAAGTTATCACTATTATAACTTTGCAATTTGAAAATCCAAAAAGAAGAGGTAACTTAAGAGAAAAGTCATGTTGAAAAAAAAATCAGGTCCAGTTCCAAGCTGGGAGTAAAATGCTGGAAATAAAATGGAGGCTAAGATGCTGGAAATAAAATGGAGGCTGCTTAAGAAAGAAGGTTCTTGTTTATTGATGAGCAGAACCAGCAACAGCATGCAGTTCTGGGACAGCTGACAAAATGGAGTTGAGAGTGGGTGGGGTTTTATACTTTTTTTGGGCTTTGTATCTGAAATGCCTGTTCCTTGTGAAATGTACTTTAACCTGTGCTTGAGTGTGCCCTTTTAGTATTACAAAGATGCTTTTTTCATGAGGCAACTGGACTTTCTTGTTTTCTCTTCGAAGACGTTTCACTTCTCATCCAAGAAACTTCTTCAGCTCTGACTGGATGGTAGGGAATGAAAAGATTTATACTCCTTGAAGACAGCAGTTCATTTGCATTCTTTTAGAGAATCATTAATGCTACTTGGAGGATTATCTGTGTCCTCAGGGTCACTTGAGTGGTGCAAATGTGTATGGAGCCTTCTTGGAACTGTTGAAAGGACTGTATTATAGATTGGAGATAGATGATGTTGTATCCCTCCCCTTCTGTTGAGAGAGGGCTATTCAGTTTTGACATAGGAATGAATGAATGAACCTTTATTGTCAAAGTACAACATGTATACATTGAGATTGGCTGAGCCTCCCTTCATGCCCGCCCTGCCCCAACTCACAGTGACAACAAACCCACCATCTTGTCACACCATGTGAGCTAATTGCACAACACACCGGCCTCGCAAGTCAATCATACATAAAGTTTCCCGTTCAAGAGCCTGACAGCCCATGGATAGGAGCTGTTCTTCAGCCTGTTGGTATGGCTGGCTGTACTCCTGTATCTCCTACCCGATGGTAGGAGAGTAAAGAGGTACCGACCAGGGTGAGTCATCCCTGAGAATTTTCCTCACTCTTCCAAGGCAACGAGCCCTGGCGATGTCATCCAGTGGTGTCAGGGGACAGCCCACGATGTTTTGTGCTGTGCTCAACACCCTCTGTAATATTTTCCTATCTGTGGCTGTCAGGCCAGCATACCAAACCACAATACAGTGCGAGAGGACACTCTCTATAGTAGACTGGTAAAAGAAGGTCATTAGTCATTGTTCTACCCTGTTCTTCCGCAAGACCCTGAAGAAGTGGAGTCTCTGTTGGGCCTTTCTGGCCACCTGGGTTATATTGACTTACCAGGTAAGATCTTCACAGAGGTAGACTCCCAGGAATTTAAATGAAACTCTCTCCACACAACCCCCCCCCCCAATGTAAAGTGGGGCAGGTTCCTCTCTTTTCCTCCAGAAGTCTAGCACCATCTCCTTTGTCTTGCTGATGTTCAGGTGCAAGTTGTTCTCTAAACACCGTAGGGATAATTTTTGTACCTCCCCCTTGTACGCTGTTTCATCTCCACCTGTAATAAGACCCACTACAGTGGTATCATCTGAGAACTTAATGATCACGGTGGATGGGTCAGACAATACACAATCGTATGTGTACAGTGAGTACAGGTAGGGGTTAAGCATGCAGCCCTGTGGCAAGCCCGTGCAAAGCTTCAAGGGGGTGGATGAAACAGACCCGACCCTAACTGTTTGTAGCCGGTCCCTTAGAAAGTCTTTAATCCAATCACAGATTGAGGGGAAAAAATTCAATCAGCTTTTCAATAAGGATGCTTGGCAGAATAGTGTTGAAAGCCGAGCTATAATCAATGAAAAGCATCCTGACATAGCTTCCATGTTTCTCCAAACGGCTTGCTACAGAATGTAGAGCAGTAGCTATGGTATCGTCTGTCGACCTATTCTCCCTGTAGGCAAACTGATGTTTGTCGAAGTCCAGTGGGAGGCATGTCCTAAGATGTTGGAGAACGAGTCTTTCGAAGCATTTCATCATTACAGATGTTAACACAACTGGTCTGTAGTCATTTAGGCACTCAATTGCTGTTTTCTTTGGGACTGGGACAATGGTAGCTGCTTTCAAGCATGATGGTACACAGGTCGTTTGCAAGGAGATGCTAAAGATCCTTGTCAGGATCCCTGCTAATTGATCAGAACAATTCTTAACCACTATCCCCAGCACCCCATCTGGGCCTGCAGCCTTGCTTGGATTCACAGCCTTCAATACAGCTTTCACTTTATGTTCATACAGGGTAAGTGGCTAAGAATCAGAAGGCCAGCCAGTAGAGGCTATGAAGTCTGGTCTTTTCACCTTGTAGTGAGTGAAGAAGATATTCAGCTCCTCTGCCAATGAGGCATCGGTATTAAACGTGTTCTTTGTGTTGCCTTTATGGTTGGTTAGGTGCTGCAGTGCCTAACACACTTGCTTCGGGTTGTTGTCTGCTAGGTGGTTCTCCACCTTATGTTTATATTGTTGTTCTGCCATCCTAATGCCTCTTCTGAGATTTGCCCTAGCCTCTCTATGTGCCCCTGTCCCTTGCCTTAAAGGCAGAATCCCAGGCTCTCAGGAGTGTTCATACCTCTGCAGTCATCCAGGGTTTGCAATTCCCATAAACTCTAATGCACTTTTCTGTTGTCACGCTGTCGGTGCACACTTATAAGAGAGTACGGCATCCGTATATACATTCAGGTCTTGATCTTTGAATACACTTCAGTCAGTGGTTTCAAAGCAGTCCTGCAATTGACTGAGAGCACCCGCTGACCAGATTTTAACCCTTTTCATGACTCTCTGAGTTCTTTTCCTCTTGGACCCCTTTTTCAAAGAAAAAACAAGGAAGTCCAGTTGCTTCATGGAAAAAAGCATATTTGGAATAACTATGACCTGGATGACCAAGAATCTCCATAGACCCTTCTGGTATTCTAATTATTGTTGCCTGACTCCCATTGTGGCTGGGAGAACATGTTTTCTCCTTGGAGCTGGATGGGGAATGTAGATTTTTGGAGTCTTTGTTTTTCTAATTTCACCAGCTCAAGCCTTCTGTTGGGGGTTGTGGCTGAAGGTGTTTTGCTTATGAATAGGTGGCTCAGTCTTTCTGAATGGATTACCACTATCTGCATTCCTAAAGGCCAGCCTCTTCAGGTTTCTTAGCTTGAAGCTGTTTCCCTATGGCAGGGAGATGGGGGCTGCTTTCCACCAATTTTTTTCTCTTTTTCTCCTTTAGGGGAAATATTCTATCCTGCCTTTTTTAATATTCCCCAAAATATATCATTCTAGAGGGAGGGGAGGTGCTGACTTCCTACAGTCAAAAATTATTTTAAGACTTAAGGGGTAGTAATTTGTAGCCCCTTTCCAGGTACATAGAAATCATAAAATCAGGCAAAATTTCAGTGTTATGGAATCAATTATCTTCCTTAGTTAATTAGGAATCATCACAAAACAAAGTCTGCAAAAAATGTAATTCCTAACCTACATATAGGACCTGCATATATTAATGATGTTGTTTGGATTTGTGAATATACCAGTTGTTACAAGTATAATTATTAGGTTTCTGTTATAGCTTTGCTGCGGTCTCCCATTAGTATGTCATCAGCAGTGGAGAAAACATCTATTTAGCATTGGCATTGGAGCAGATCTGGGATAGATCTGACTAGATTCCACCTCTTCATTTTTAGGCTAGCTTGGAAACCTCTCCTCCTGTCTGCCACACTAAAATGTGGGTAGAGGGCTTTGAAAGCAATAAACACACAAGTGAGGTTAAAAACAAAAGTGTTTATTAAGCAAAACAGAGCAACCTAATAACTTGAACTGAAAAACATCATCTAAACATACCATACATATCTGTAGCCAAGGGAATAAAATAAGGACTGGTAACCTTCAATACAGGAGTGTAAATACATGACAAAAATATCACATCCCTTTAATATCCAGAAGAACTTCATCCTCATTGAAGTCCACAGCTACAGATGACCTCCAGATTACTTCAGTTACTAAATAGCCCTTTTCCTGGATAGGTCTATACTGTGGCCGATTTCTTAGGAGGAATTTAAGCAATATAGACACACACATTCATTTTAGCAAATCATTTCTGAGGAAATATCTTCCCAGGTGCTGGTATACATGCTGCCAGCATTCCATTATATGGATATATAAAGAAAGAATGCCTGTCAGACCAGTTTAAGTCCCTATACTAGGCTAACTTTGTGAAAGTTTTGAGATCATGCTATTGTTCTGTTCCGGCCTACGACCAGCCCTGTTTGAATGTCAGGGCCAATCCCTTTTTATAATCAACAGGCTGGAAAAAAACCCAACCAAATTTATTTACAAAGAGTTCAAACAAAAGTTAAACGAAAAGTTCAAACAAGACTTAAACCAAAAGGTTAAACAAGAGTTAAACAAGAATAACAGACCAGGACTCTAGCAGAAGATCTTCAAACGGTTGCCTTCAGCAACCAGCACCTCCCACATTCCCCTTTTATCAGCAGTCCCAAGGCCTTCTCCTGAGTTGTCTCATTGCTTTCCTCTGTTCTGTTCTGCTAGATTGCCTCCTGCTCCTAGCGTCCCTGAACAGAGCCAGCTGTGGATCGTCTTCTTCCAATCCCTCATGCTCACACAGCTGAGTCTGAGGAGGAACAAGAGAGGAGGGGCCGGGCTGAGAGTTCTGCAGTGCATCAGAACCTTCCTCTGACACCAAAGTCTCTCCAAACCCCTCCTCCTCCTCCTCCTCCTCTTCAGAATCATCCGACCACAGGCTGACGCTGAATCACAACAGCTATGCTGATATCAACTGATAGAGCTAAGGGCCTGGGATAAGTACTTCGTGCTATGCTGATATCATGTCCTCAAAATCAGGGGCATGAAAATAAGATTTACATGTATTCATCAATTATTGGTTTCCATTTTATATGTCCTTAATTACCTAAAATATTATGAACAATTGTTTGTATCTTGAACCTTTCTTTCTACAGTGCTAAATCTCACAGGAACAGGAGCCTGCTCTATGTAAACCTGAAATTTCCCTATTCTACTCATTATAATAATAAGGCTATGCAAGGTTTCAGTCTGATCTGGAAAAATGGTTCAGAATAGTCAAAGAAAAGCAATACAATATCTATCTGTGATACATTAAAACAGCCGTCTTTTTCCTGGAGGACCCACTGCAGCAGCATAACCCTGACAATATGAGTCACAAGCAGGAATTACATTCACATCATTGCACTTTCCAATGCACTTCTTCTGAAATGAACCCAACTCTTTAAACAACCTTAATCTGTTATTCTAATATTAAAGATTTCCTGGGTAGGTGAGGAAAAGCTAAGAATTTTCTAGAATAAGAAACATAGTCTGTTCTTGGGCTCTGGCAGGGATATCAGGAGGTAAACTATGATAACATATTTTCTCACTTCAAGGTGAGGACCCTTTATCAACATCAGTATTAAAATTCTGTTACAGGCAGTCCTTGATTTATAGCCATTTGTTTAGTGATCATTCATAGTTACAATGGCACTGGGAAAAGTGACATCACTGTTTTTCACACTTAAAACTGTTCCACATCTTCATGGTCATGTGATTAAAATTTGGATGCTTGGCAACTGGCATGTAATTATGATGGATGCAGTGTCCCAGAGTCATGTGATCTCCTTTTGCAAGCAAAGTCAATGGGAAGGCCAGATTCACTTAACAACTGTGTTACTAACCTAACAACTGCAATGATTCACTTAACAACCATGACAAGAAAGGTCATGAAATGGGGCAAAACTCATTTAACAATTGTCTTACTTAGCACAGAAATTTTGGGATCAATTGTGGTCATACATTGTGGACTACGTGTATATATTACAGATTCTATGATGTTGTCTCTGAACCATACATTTTATCTATCTTAAAGATAAAGGTAAAGGTTTCCCCTGTACAGTTGTTCCTGATTCTAGTGGGTGGTGCTATCATCGACCAAGGACATTTCCATGGTCACGTGGCCAGCATGACAATATGCCAAGGCACACAGAATGCTGTTACCTGTCTAGTGAAGTGGTACCTATTTATCTACTTGCATTTGCATGCTTTCAAACTGCTAGGTGGGCAGGAGCTAGGGCAAGTAATGGGAGCTCACCCTGTCATGCAGCATTCAGGTCTTGAACTCGTGCTGTCAGCTTTCCAGCTGAAAAGCTCAGCATCTTTAACCACTGAGCCAGCAAAACCCCCCCCCCCATTATCTGTCTTAGAGGAAGTCATTCCATTAATCCATTACTATTATATATTAATATTCTGGGGGAACAAAGGACATGGTATTATTTCAGGTTGGTGGTTTTAAAACTGTTAGATGCATTTTCCCCGCCAAGTACTTTCAATAGGGCAACGTTCAATCATAGACTACTAGTAAGGTTATGAGTTGGCTTATTTAATGTTAGTGTGATGCTTAGAAACATAATTTGGCACAAGGGAGCATCTTCCACCTGATTCTCTCCCCAGGGTTCACATGTCTGAAAAACATGGATGGCATGCCAACATAGAACCTCATTGATCCACTGCATGATATCCAATAACATGGACAGCGTTTGTTAAGACAACTGTGAAATCTTGAAGTATTCACTTTCCTGTCTTAACTGTAATTTAAACATAGAGGAAGCTTTACCACAAACCACTTCTCTTTTTTTTATAGCTGAGTGGCATAGATAAGAGCGTAGCCACAGTAGGTAAGTTTGACTACACTCAAACAGAAACAACTTTTATACTTGCACAATAAAATCACACAGAAAACCAGTACAAAAATATGCAATGGATTTCTATAGGAGCTAAGACTTGCTAAAGCCCAGCATTATTCCCAAGATATAGGCCCAAGGAGGTTTAGCCAAATTTATCTTGGGGACCTTGTGAAGTGAAACAATACATAGAAGACAAGCTGCAAAAAGCTGGGATACAGAGAGGATAAACCTATGCTATAAAGATGAAATCCCACTAACATGTGCACAAACCACATTTTTTTATATATACTTTCTAAGTCCAGGCTGCAGGTTCCCATCCTCCTAGTTTCATGATTCTTTCCTTTGCTAACATTGGGCTTCTTTTCTCCTGGACTGATGACTTTACAGCTCTAGTGAATATATTATCTCAGGATTGATTAATGTATGTTCTGAGGAGCCACCCTAGACAAATGGCCACTATTCATATTAGAGACCACTTCGTTCTTCGAATCTTCTCTGTAATGTAGTGGCAGAAATTGCAGCAGACATTACAGTCAAATTGGAATAGGAAAGAGTTAAGAGAAGAGCAGAAAGGAAACCAAAGAGACAGCTATGGAACTTATATGTTTAAGATTGTCTTATTATCTTAAACCACAATGTCCCCTGAAATTGTCATTAAGTATTCTCTATGATAAAACACAACACAAGACAGTAAAGAGTGGTGGTCCCAAGACTCTTTGTAAGACTTACTCCAGTCTTGTTGCTTCCCAACTCTAAATATAAATGCAGTTGACCTATGTACAAACTGTGCATGTGTAACTATGAGTTGACTCCAAAATTTCCAGAAAAGTCATCGGATATATTGTAATTACTGCAGTGTCACTATTAAATGGTCAGTTGCATTTCTGGGAATCTCAGTATTGAAGGGTCCTTGGTGTTTTCTGAGCTTGGTTGTTTTCTTGCAGACATTTCATTATCCAAACTAGGTAACACCATCAGTAGGAAGTGGGATTTGCTCTCATTTTATATTCTAGAGGTTTATCCTGTCAGTATTAGTGGGAGTGGTCTTGAAGGTTCTTTGTTTGTGCTATTTACTGTATGGGGAATGAAACATCTGCAAGAAAACAACCAAGCTCAGAGAGCACCAAGTATCCTTCATTTCAACCATGAGTTACAAATATTCTCTTCTATTGGAATCTCAATATTATGTACAGCAGGGGTGTCAAACTCAATTTCATTGAGGGCCGCATCAGCATTTTGGTTGCCCTTAGGGGGCCGGGTGGGTATGGCCAGGGTGGGCATGGCCTACTGGGTGGGTGTGGCTAGAGTGTGTATGGCCTACTGGGTGGGCATGGCCAGCTCTACATCATTTGCATCAAGGGTGCCTATGGGGGCCTGGGCAGGAGTGGGACAGATTTGAGGGTCTCTGGCAGAAGGAGGGTCTCTGGGCCAGGGCCAAGGCAGTGGGGGCTGTTCCCTCACTGTTTCCAGGATGGCTTCGCGGGCCACATGAAACCACTTCGCGGGCCGGATCTGGCCCCCGGGCCTTGTGTTTGACATGTCTGATGTACAGTATATATAACAGGCATTTCCTCTTCATGGATTACTACCTTGTCGTGGCAAAGGGGCTTGCGTAATTCAATGAAGCTATGAGCTATGCCGTGTAGGGCCACCCAAGATGGACAGGTCATAGCAGAGAGTTCTGACAAAACGTGATCCACTGGAGAAGGAAATGGCAACCCACTCCAGTATCTTTGCCATGAAAACCGCATAGACAGTACCAAAATAAAAAAGATATGACGCTGGAAGATGAGCCCCTCAGGTCGGAAGGTGTCCAGTATGCTACTGGGGAAGAGCAGAGGGTTAGTACTAGTAGTGCCAGAAAGAATGAAGCGACTGGGCCAAAGCCGAAAGGAGGCTCAACTGTGGCTGTATCTGGTGGTGAAAGGAAAGTCCGATGCTGTAAAGATTTTTTCTCCATAGGAACCTGGAATGTAAGATCCATGAATCAAGGAAAGCTGGACAAGGTCAAACAAGAGATGACAAGACTGAACATCGACATCTTAGGAATCAGTGAACTAAAATGGACAGGAATGGGTGAATCTAATTCAGATGGCCATCAGGTATACTACTGCGGGCAAGAATCCCTCAGAAGAAATGGAGTAGCCTTCATAGTCAATAAAGGGGTAGGAAAAGCAATACTGGGATACAATCCTCAAAATGACAGAATGATCGCAGTTCCAATCCAAGGCAAACCATTCAATATCACAGTAGTCCAAGTCTATGCCCCAACCACCGGTGCTGAAGAGGATGAAATTGACCGGTTCTATGAAGCCCTACAGCACCTTATAGAACTAACACCCAAAAATGATGTCCTTATCATCATGGGAGATTGGAATGCTAAAGTAGGAAGCCAAAAGATAAGCGGAATAACAGGCAAGTTTGGCCTTGGAGGACAAAATGAAGCAGGGCACAGGCTGACAGAATTTTGTCAAGAGAATACGATGGTCATAGCAAACACTCTTTTTCAACAAACCAAGAGACGGCTCTACACATGGACATCTCCAGACGGTCAACACAGAAATCAGATTGACTATGCAGCCAAAGATGGAGAAGCTCTATACAGTCAGTAGAAACAAGACCAGGAGCTGACTGTGGCTCAGACCATGAGCTTCTCGTTGCAAAATTTAGGCTTAAACTGAAGAAAGTAGGGAAAAGCACTAGGCCACTCAGTTATGAACTAAATCATATCCCTGATGAATACGCAGTAGAGGTGACAAATAGATTTAAGGAATTAGATCTGATAGACAGAGCGCCTGAAGAACTATCGACAGAGGTTCACAACATTGTACAAGAGGTAGCTATATTAAGGTATGCTCTGTTGCGAGTTTGGAAAAAATATCAATATAAGTTAAATTATAAAATACCAATTTGGGCAATACCTAAACATGCAATAGAAAAGATAAATGTGGGATTTAAACATGATGTGACTACATATAAAGAAATTCTTAGGATGGAAAGGAATGTATGGCAATTGAAGCCATATAATATTTTAAAAGAAGGGAAAATAGTACAAACTTGGTTCCAGTATGGGCAGTTACAAGCTAGATGGAAGGAAGATCAGAAAGTTGGTATTTCGATAACTGATGAAAATTTGGTTAAACTAATTAGAGATCAAGGTCAAGCACATATAAGAAGGATATATAATGCATTGATAGAAATAGACTCAGAAACGGAACTTGTTAAAGATTGTATGATAAAATGGGCCCAGAATTTTCAGGAGGTTATAACAATGGATACTTGGGAAAAGATTTGGGTCAGAAATGTAAAATTTACACAGGCTCAAAATTTAAGAGAGAATTTTTATAAAATGTTTTATAGATGGCATTTAGATCCTAAAAAATCAGCAAATATGTATCTGAACTGTTAGCCTAAATGTTGGAGGTGTGGTTGTGATGATGCAACGTATTATCATATATGGTGGACTTGTAAAAAAGTCAAAGCTTTTTGGATTAAAATTTGGTGGAACATGCAGAAGGTATTTAAGAAAAAGATAAGGTTTTCTCCACAATTATTTCTGTTGGGTATTATTACAGATTGTACTGTTATAGATACTAAATTGATGTTGAATTTAATTACGGCAGCAAGACTTTTAGTAGCGCAATATTGGAAGAAGGAAGAACTGCCTACTATAGAAGAGTGGACTTTGAAAGTTTCAAACCTGGCGGAAATGGCAAAGATTTCAGCATATTTGAAAGAACAATCGCAACAGAGATATATTGTGGAATGGAGAAGATGGATCGAGTATATTCAGAATAAATATGGGACTATAAAGTTTCATTTAGCATATGAATAAGTATTAGTTTTATATGATGTATTATTAGGTATTCATTATTAGTTAGTTAGTTATGTTTAAGGGGAGTTAAAGTGAGATAGAATTTAATGTGTTTTTTTTAGTTAGTTAGCATATTTTAGCTTAAGTTTGTAAAAGTTAATACCCTGTATTCAGCTCTGGGAAGTCGGGGGGGAGGGCGAGGGAGGGTAAGTGGGGGGGAGGGGGTGGGAGGGAGTTTATGTTTTTAAAATGTATTTTAAAACTTTTCAATAAAAAAAACATTGTACAAGAGGTTGCAACTAAAACCATCCCAAAGAAAAAGAAATGCAAGAAAGCAAAATGGCTGTCTGAGGAAGCTTTGCAAATAGCTGAGGAAAGGAAGGAAGCAAAAGGCAAGGGAGAAAAAGAAAGATACACCCAATTAAATGCAGAATTCCAGAGAATAGTTAGAAGAGATAGAATGCCTTCTTAAATGAACAGTGCAAAGAAATAGAAGAAAACAATAGAATAGGGAGGACCAGAGATCTCTTCAAGAAAATTGGAGAGATGAAGGAAATGTTTCATGCAAAAATGGGCATGATAAAGGACCAAATGGCAGGGACCTAACAGAGGCATAAGAGATTAAGAAGAGGTGGCATAATTACACAGAAGAACTATACAAGAACGAGCTTAAGTGAAGTGAAGTGGGCCTTAGAAAAGCTGAGCAACAACAAAGCTAGTGGAGGTGACAGTATTCCAGCTGAGCTATTCAAAATCTTTTTTTTTATTGAAAAGTTTTAACATACAATTTTTCTTTAAAAATCCCCCCTCCCCCTCCCTTCTCCCTTCTCCCTTCTATTCAAAATCTTAAAAGACGATGCAGTAAAAGTGCTACACTCAATTTGCCAGCAAATTTGGAAAACTCAACAGTGGCCACAGGATTCGAAAAGATCAGTTTACATTCCAATTCCAAAGAAAGGCAGTGCCAAAGAATGTTTAAACTATCGCACCATTGCACTCATTTCACATGCTAGTAAAGTTATGCTTAAAATCCTACAAGCTAGACTCCAGCAGTATGTGGATCAAGAACTACCAGAAGTATAGGCAGGATTTCGAAGAGGCAGAGAAACTAGAGATCAGATTGCCAACATATGGTGGATCATGGAGAAAGCTAGGGAGTTCCAGAAAAACATCTACTTCTGCTTCATTGACTATGCTAAAGCCTTTGATTGTGTGGATCACAACAAACTGGGGTAAGTTCTTAAAGAGATGGGAGTACCAGAGAAAGCTATATGCAGGTCAAGAAGCAACAATGGGAACTGGACACGGAACCACTGATTGGTTCAAAATTGGGAAAGGAGTCCGGCAAGGCTGTATACTGTCGCCCTGCCTATTTAACTCATATGCAGAGCACATCATGAGAAAGGCAGGTCTAGATGAATCAAAAGTTGGAATTAAGATTGCCGGGAGAAATATCATTGATTTGTGCTTTAGATTGTAAGCCACCCTGAGTCTTCGGAGAAGGGTGGGATATAAATGGGATTTTAAAAAAAACAACAACCGAAGATATGCAGATGATACCACTCTGATGGCAGAAAGTGAAGAGGAACTAAAGAGCTTCTTGTTGCGGGTGAAGAAGGAGAGTGCAAAAGTTGGCTTGAAACTTAACATTAAGAAAACCAAGATCATGGCATCCGGCCCTCTCAATTCCTGGGGAAGAAATGGAGGTAGTAACAGATTTTATTTTCCTGGGCTCCAAGATCACCACAGATGGGGACTGCAGTCAAGAAATTAAAAGACGCTTGATCCTGGGGAGGAAAGCCATGGCAAATCTAGACAGTACACTAAAAAGCAGAGACATCACCCTGCCAACAAAAGTGCGTATAGTCAAGGCTATGGTCTTCCCAGTTGCAATGTATGGCTGTGAAATTTGGACCATAATAAAGGCTGAACGCCAAAGAACTGAGGCCTTTGAACTATGGTGCTGGAGAAGACTCCTGAGAGTCCCTTGGACTGCAAGGCAATCAAACCGGTCAGTCCTAGAGGAGATCAACCCTGACTGCTCTTTAGAAGGCCAGATCCTGAAGCTAAAACTCAAATACTTTGGCCACCTAATGAGAAGGAAGGACTCACTGGAGAAGAGCCTAATGCTGGGAAAGATTGAGGGCAATAGAAGAAGGGGACGACAGAGAATGAGGTGGCTGGATGGAGTCACTGAAGCAGTAGGTGTGAGCTTAAATGGACTCCAGAAGATGGTAGAGGACAGGAAGGCCTAGAGGAATGTTCTCCATGGGGTCGCAATGGGTTGGACACAACTTCATAGCTAACAGCAACAAATAATAATAAACTTTATGTAGTATTTGCAAGCAAGTTCCTTACGGTCACCATATCCACTTGCATATTTAAGTTAGTTTGCAACACAATTTTCATAGCACAAAAATGTGGTTAATATTTGTGTATGTTATTTGAGAGGCTGTAGAGCCATTTTGTGGCTCTGAAAATAGCAATTGCTCTTCGTATTCTTTAGAAAACATAGTCTGTGAATCTTTTTATGAATGGTGTTGCATATTCCCAGTTTGGGCTGAAAGAACTGGTGAACAGTACAGCTTGTTGTTTAAAGGGTTTGGACAAATTAGCTAATGTTCTTAGAAAGTTGCATTGGATGAAGCCAATGTGCCTATAGCACAGTATTGAGATATGTACTATATATGTGCTATGGCGGAAGCTATGCATGAAGATGCACATTGGATATCCAACTTATTGACTGAGCCAAAGAAAGAGACTAAGGATATCTTTATTTGTACTGATCTGATGATGGCAAACAAGGCTTTGGTATGGAAAAACCACCCTTTACAGCAACAATCACTATTTTTCATGCAAATTGTGCAAGATGTATGTCTTTTTGCTAATGAAGATGCCACAAAAGATTTTTGGAAGTAAAATTGTATCAGAATCCTGCTATTTGACAATCTAAAAAACACATCATGTTTCTAGGCTCTACAATGTTACATTTGGAATTTTAGAGCTCCCTTACAAAAAGGTACTAGACTATCCTATGGGCTTTCCCTGTTGTGTGTTATATGGTTAATATAATCAGTAAAGTAAAGACTGAAAATGAAATGTAAAGTAAATAACACTTTGAGCTTCAGAAGGTTGATATAGTAGGATATGCTTCAGCTGAAGGAATGAAATGTGATCTAAAAAAAACAGAAATTATGCAAACCCCAGTTCCTGTCTATCTGGATATGCTGCATTCTTTTTGTGCTATTTCATGGCATGAAATACAAAGCTAATTATCTGGATATTTCAGAGCCATTACACTTGCTGACCAAAACCCTAGTCATTTGGTATGAGTTTCCAGCAATTGACTTTGATACACACACACACACACACACTAAGGAGCTTTGTCTGTCTTGCTATGGTCTGAATGCACCAACTTTTGTAGTGTACTTCTTTGTGTAGACTCAGGAAGATGAATCAAAGAAGCTTGTTACATATGTCACAAATCATACAGTAATAATATCACCATCTGTCAATTGCAAAAGGCAGCTTTACTCGGAACAGCTTACAACTTGTGACGATAGGCTTAGATTGATAAAAATGCCAAATCCAATTTAAACATTTGGCTGACTATGTGACAAACCAATAATAATAATATTGGCATTGACAAAATCACCACAAGTCAATTGCAAAAGGCAGCTTTACTTGGAACAGCTTATAATCTGTGATGATATGTTTAAACACCATCAAACATCCACAACTGCTTATCCCAGGTCCTTGGGAAGGGCTCGATAAATGGATAAAACTCCAAACCCAGTTTGAATATCTAGCTGATAGTGCAACAAACAATAGTAGTAGCGGTAATAATTTTCCCCCCTAGCATTTTTCCTGCCAATGCAGAAAAGGTCTGCTGTTCTTTTTAAAATCAACTGAATATTGATCCCTTCATTGTGATAGGAATTAATCAACCAGCATGTTTATTTTTTTTATTTTAATCCCATTTATATCCCGCCCTTCTCCGAAGACTCAGGGCGGCTTACAATTTAAGCACAAACCAATGTGCTTAGCAATAGCCTTCATTCTATGTATATGCCTGCTTATTAGGGCTTCCCCCCCAAGCGGCATTATTACAAAGTCAGCTTATTGCCCCCAATAATCTGGGTCCTCATTTTACCTACCTCGGAAGGATGGAAGGCTGAGTCAACCTTGAGCTTGGTGGGACTCGAACCTGCACTAATTGCAGGCAGCTGGTGTTACTTAAGGAGGCATTAGCCCACTGCTCCACCAAGGCTCTTGTTACCAAAGCCTGATGCCATTGGGCTGAGAGAGAATGACTGGCCCAAAGTTACCCAACTGGCTTTCATGCCTAAAGCAAGACTAGAATTCAGTCTCCTGTTTTCTAGCTTGGTGCCTTAACTAATAGACAAAACTGGCTCTCAGAAGGAATAATAATTTATTAAATTTGTATGCTGCCTGATCCTCAGCAGCTCTAGGTGCTTTACAGTTGTTGAAACATTTTAAAACAAAGATCAACACAAGGTAAACACAGGACATAAGAACAACAGTGGCAAAAGGAGAAAGGGGAAGTCAGTCATCCTCTCTGGAACAAAGGTATTTACAAATTAAGCATGAAACTGAGGTATATGAAAGAACATTTTCACATTAATCCAGGGGGACATCCATTTGCAGTTTAATTGATCATTAACTATACACATGTTTCAACTATACAAAAATTCCGCCATGCCACTTCACATGCAGCCTCTCAGTTGAAAACTACTTGCAAATATTTCAGATTAAATCTATCTCTTTTCTACTCTCATCTGCCTTACTGAGTTTAAGTCTCTTCACTGGCAAGATTGTGCTGGTGGTAGTGAAATACTGTATACAGCAAGGAGGTATTAGGCTGATTTATTCTAATGTTGTGCTAACATTGAGTGAACATTCACTTACTGGTGTAGTTTTAAGCCAAACAATCTGCTTCTACTATAATTTGAAAAAAGAAATATGCCCTCAAACACACATTCTTATTAGTTCTACCTAATCAATCGGATTTTGTTATAACATTGTGTGGTCTCCCTCCGTGCAGTCCAATACAGATATGATGTAAGTTACATATTATAATACCATGGTTAAAAATTAACATTTCTCTTTTCATCTGCACGGGCATTGACCATTGTTCCTATGTCCTTGTTTAAAATGGCTTTGTGTTTATCTTTCACAGGACTTTAAAGGATTTGCATTCACTGCAGGATATTATTGTAACAGAAATTACCTTTGAAACAAAGTGTTTTACCTTTGTATAGCTTGGTTGGTAAACCTAATCAGGCAATGTGTCCTGTGAGATACAAATGGACTGTATCTTTCCTAGCATGGCATATGATTTTCATCCTCTACAGCAACAGATCTTTATCTGCCTAAGTCAGAAAAGCTCTCTCCCACAACACACTTGTATTAGGCCAAGAAAGTACATTCTACAGCACATAACAAAAGACACCTTGAATTAATTCACCAAGGCTTTACTGAATTTAAATTTCTTTTCAGCCAAGGGGGAAGAGCTTTTTCTGTAGGGAAGCAATAAAGGCAGTTCCCCAGGGCCTCAAACACGAAGAGACTTCTTTCAAAATACAGTTCAGCCTTTGAAATTGATAGAAGTAAATGAAAGGTCTTCAAAATTTAAAATTGTAAGAGGAATTAGCTGTAAGAGGAAGTAGCTGCAAGAGGAAATAGCTAGCTTAAGGGTAAAACAAAATGAATTGAAAAACAGGAAAACTAAAACTAGACTTAATAACAGGAAATCCACACTAAAATGAAAAACAAAACAAAACAGGAAAGAACCTATTGTTCTAAGAATCCATAAAATATCCCAGATGTAAAGTCGGGTACTTCACATAGAGACGGACACAGAGCTGGGGTAAAGATGAGTTTATTCTGAACAGAACGAACTGGGGAAACAGGGAAGCCTGGCGTCTATTTGTACCTGCCCAGGTGGATGGCATCCAATCAGTTCAAACCTGGGCTTCCTGCCAGTGCAGGTGACAATGGGTGTAGATCCTGGCTTCCCACCAGGCTGACCATGCCTGGGGCTGTCAACAGCTTAACTCATTAGGCTTATCCTGAGTGAGCAGTTATCGCCTGGAGCTGTCCAACCCCTCTGCTGATCTGCACCATCAGCCTCCTGCTGTGCTGTCCTTTGTGTATGCTGGGAGGCATACACTGCACCAGAAACCTGAAAACAAGGCAATAGAGCATGCTCAAAATACTATTGAATATTATTTGACACACCTTGCATACATCATCTCAATTTAAATGCACATGTGATGTATGATTTAGTATGTAGCAGGAAATATGTAAAAGGCAGTCAAAAAAAATGTAACCTCATAGTACCTCAGCCAATGGGGAAATAGGAGGGATGTGTGGCTGGTGCAAGAAATATATAAAGATGTTGATTTGAAATGATAAACTTTGGAGAGAACCAAGCTTTGATAAGCTTCTGTCCCCATTTGTTGCAATAAATGAAACAAAAAGATCTTCACTGGGTTTTGGCTGGTTATTGGTCAGGGGAGCTTGCCTCTGGTCATGAAGGAAAGTAGCTACGAGCACATAAGAAAATAATGAGACGTATCAGTATTGCCTTTTATTCCAAAGTAGAAACATTTAGCTTCTGAATAGCAAGCTAGAGGTTGTTCACCACAAAGTTTGTGGGGCTGGGAGAAAGACTAAATTTAATTTCATTTTAATTTACATGTGTTTATTTATTAAACTCATACCAAGACTTCTCAGCCCTGAATTCAGTTGAAATGAACTATATGATTAATAGACTTATTCACTAAATGTTTAATGCATCTTACCTTCTTTCATGCTAAAAATTAACAATTGATGGCACTGTTCAGAAGGTATTGGTGGGTACACCCAAGCTATGAGACTGCCAAGAAAAAAAACTGTTCATAAAAAGAAGCTAAAGATTAGCAGAGCTGAAATGAAGTTAGACAAGAAGATCTTTCTAATCATGTGGAAGGAAGGAAGGAAAGGAGGAAATATATAGGCTTTGTTCAGGCTTGCGTGAGTGTGTATTTTGCTATGGATTATCCATCAGCCACCTATTTCACTCTGACACAATTTAGATTGATTTTACAAGAAAACTAAAATATATTTTTGTTTAATTTTTATCAGCTTTGGAATGATATTAGAACTGGTTTGATAATATACTACTCTTACTTAAGGAGAAAGACGGTCTCCACTGCAAATGACATTAGGATCAGAAATAATGAGAATAAGTGGCAATTATCTAAATTTTAATCCTGACAATAAGATCCAGTAGAAAGGACTGTCTACAGAGATAATAGGTACTCCTCTTCTGGAGGTGAGGGCGAAAATATGGCTTCTAGGTTTGTGCATATTTTCCAATGAACAGACTGAAAAAGGAATATCATTTTATTACAATTTATTCAGAATCTTCTGATTAAAAAGGATTCCTCTATTGAAGGAGGAAACCACGAGACTCATCTTATATTTTCTTTTATAATTAAGACATCAAAGAAAATTACAAGAGAAAACTTGATGGGACAGGACAAAAGTAACCTCCCCATTGCAAAAGGAAATCAGTTACATGTAATCAAACACATTACATGTGTGTCCATTTAAATGAGGTCTGCTGAAAGCAGACGCATAAAAATTAAGAATGAGGGAAAAAATATCATAAAGTTGTTTGGAGTTCAGGAGAGACAAACCAGGTACCAATTAGTGCTAATAAGCTTTCTCTTGTCAGAAGACAAACTCCAGACACCCTATTAAAACAAACATGGTCCCATCCTATCTTGATCTGGAGAACAAAAACAGTTTTTATCTTTTCAGTTTGGGAATGTTAGAAGCTATCAACGATCCATTCTATGTTCCAGTCTGCAATGGTTTGCTAAGCCATTAACATTATTAAAAAAGAGAAAAATAAGTCAAATTAAAATACCAAATAACTATGTTAGTAGGCAAGTACAACAATACTACAAAGTCCATGTTTGTTGTACTAAAAGTCCATGTTGTGTGACCTTCAAGGTGTTTAAGAAAATAGTATATTGCCAAGTTCAAATATGTTTCACTGGTATTTCTGTATATTGCAGAAAGTTGGAGTAGATGATCCTTAGGGTCCCGTGAAATTTCATAATTTTGTGACCTGATAGGATTCTATGATATGGTTGTGTAATTCCTTTGGTTGTTATTATTTTTTTATTTTTTTTATTTTAATTCCATTTATATCCCGCCCTTCTCCGAAGACTCAGGGCGGCTTACAAGCTTAGCAGTAGCCTTCATTCTATGTATATGCCTGCTTATTAGGGCTTTCACACACACCCCAAGCGGCATTATTACAAAGTCAGCTTAATTGCCCCCAACAATCTGGGTCCTCATTTTACCTACCTCGGAAGGATGGAAGGCTGAGTCAACCTTGAGCCTGGTGGGATGCGAACCTGCACTAATTGCAGGCAGCTGGTGTTACTTAAGGAGGCATTAGCCCACTGCTCCACCAAGGCATGGGCATTAAAACTATTAATGTAGTAGAAAAAAAGCATGACTCTTTATGAACAAGAATTGGAAAAGAAATGGTAGAGTAGCTGGTAATATAATTATATGTTTATTTTTCAACAAATATTTCACTTTTGACATGAATATAGATCATAAAATGTAATTTTTGTATTATATCTTAAACAGTTATTTCCTCTTTTTATTTCCCTTTCTGACAAATCACTTGTCAAATAAATTTTAATGTTTGATTAGAAATCTGTAGTATAAGCTACCACTTGTTCATAAGTGGAGCTATTAATTCCCACTGTTCTTATCAGCAAGAAAACACATTTTTCCAGGTTTTGTATTTTTTTATATTTGCACTTTCACTGGGAACATTAAATTATTTTACAAATAGCTGTATGCAAACACATAATCCTTTCATTTGTATTTGATTGCTGTTAATTTCTTTTAATTCTTATTTAACAAATATGTTTATATGGAAGACTATGTTCATTTACAAATATTTTCTCAGATCTTTAGTGGACATATTCAAATTTATGAAATGAGATTTATACTGTATTAACTATGCATGTTACAGAGGATATTTTGATCTTCAAATAAAAAATTGAATTGGCAAGGCATAGTCAGTTCAGCAACGTCCAAGGCACAATTCTCAAAAGAGTTGATCACAGGGAAATTTCTTTGGGGAATATACTGTAGCATCCAAACCTGGATTCAGATATAGCTATTCAGAGCCCAAACCTGGCCATCCCTGATATTATGATTGATCTTTATTTATCATATGCAGCTGTCCATCTCACAAGAAAGTGACTAGGCGGTTTACAATAATATAAAAAAACCAATAAATACCTATAAAAACAATCATTAAAAAAACTATAACAATGCATGTGGAAGAAAAGAGGATGATGTTAGCCACAGTAAGAGAACCAGTGCAAGGTATCCCCAGTTCCCTAGAACCGCCAAGCCTAATAGTTGGAAGGGAGGTCTTCTATCCAACCCCATGCTCAAGCAGGAAACCCAATGTCCCACGTTCCCTGAAAATAACCTGTTCCCTGTCTTCCACCATATCTCCTCATCACCACCATAATACTATGGCCTGCCCCCACCTGTAATATATATTGTTTATAGCACATATGCAACTATAGCTAGTAAGCTAGTCTACTCCTGCTTTATCCTGGTAAAAAAGATTATGTGAAAACCTTGACTGATTAAAGCTACGATAAGCTGCAGAGGTCAATCAAATTGTTTTGTTGTTGGAATATTTAGAAGTTATCTAAAATGGCTAAAAGATCCAAACAAAAATTAAGGAAAGAAATAAACATTTCCTGAGGATTTCCTCCCAAGCAGGCAACACCCTGAAAATAAGGAAACAGCCCAGATGAAGCATTGGGGGGGGGGGGGAAATAATGCCCTAATCAAGGAGCAATCAGGGAAGAAATTGCACTTCAGTTAAGACTGGGAAGGCAAGCTATGACATATAAACAGCCAGCAAACTCCACCCTCCCTCACACCTACTGATATTATCTAGACTGCTAATGAACATTTGTTAAAAAAAACCCAAACATCCAAGGTCAGAGAATGCCAATATCTCAACAAAATGTGTCTATTCATATGTTACATGGAAAATGAATTAATCCAAATGCACAGTTACTACTCTTATTTTAACTGTCTCTTAATATAATATTTATATACAGCTTTTATGTTGTATTTGTATGCCACCCGGAGTATCTCTGTGTGAAGGAGACGGGGAGTTTATAAATTTGATATATAGATAGAAATTAATAAATAAAAAGGAACAATCTGATTATTTATGATGAAAACTGAGAGAATTAATGAAGGATTCAAAGATTAGGGAGAACTGTGCATGTAGGACAAACCATTGTTTTGCAGTAGATCAAGAAGAGCAGATTTGGAGCAAACAGGAATTGGAAGAAGAGAAGCAAGAAGAGGAAATGTGACTCATGTATGAAAAATTATTAAAAGATGGATTAATTTCCCAACAGAATAAATGGAAAGTGAATGTGGAGGCTGTTTCAAACAGTGAAAAGAATTATATCGCAGAGCACCAGTGGAGTTTATGGATTTATCCTAATGGGAAATATGAAAAAAGAAGATTGGTGAAATGATAATGGGAGAAGCTGTGGCTGAGGAAACAATACATGTAAAAAGAGTGATTGTTGCAAAAAATGAACCTCAGATAGAGATATTACATAATATACATGGAAAAATAAAGGTAGTTGAAAAGACTATAGCCAAGGGAGCTGGGAACAACTGATATTAAAAGAGGCAGAGAATATGCAAAACAATTTTGATGGAAAATCAAAACTGGAAATAGGTAAAGAAGATTAAAGAACTTTCAGCGAAGTGATTGGATTAGCAATAATGTAATGTTTTTAAAAGGGACGCGGTGGCTCAGTGGGTTAGGACGCTGAGCTTGTCGATCAGAAGGTCGGCAGTTTGGCGGGTCGAATCCCGAGTGCCGCGTAACAGAGTGAGTGCCTGTTACTCGTCCCAGCTTCTGCCAACCTAGCAGTTCGAAAACACGTAAAAATGCAAGTAGAAAAATAGGGACCACTATGGTGGGAAGGTAACAGCATTCCGTGCGCCTTTGGCGTCTAGTCATGCCGGCCACATGACTTACGGAGACGTCCTCGGACAAACACTGGCTCTTCGGCTTTGAAACAGAGATGAGCACCGGCCCCTAGAGTTGGAAACGACTAGTACGCATGTGCGGGGGAAACTTTACCTTTACCTAATGTTTTTAAATGAAACTAAGGTGAAAGAATGATGGAATTTTATTTATATTTAAAGATTTATAAATATTAAATATTATGCTAATTGGAGATTTATATGGCAATGATAATGATATGTTTCAAAGACTAGAATGGAAATAATGCCATTTTCAGACTGTACAGTACTGGGCAATATCAAGGAAACAAGAACTATATACACTTCAAACAGCTATCTGTAGTTCTGGGGGAAGTCTTGGGGGAAATACAGATGATTGCAATAAACATTCCTTGGCTGTTTATATCAACACTTCCTTCCTTTACTTTCCCAGGCTCCCGGTAAACTTTCCTATGCATATCTAAGAAAAAAAAATGATGCAAGGGAAGTTGTAAAGGTTGTGAAGAAGTTGTATCACCAACAAATGCAAAAATTATAAGGGTGGTTAGTTTGTTAACTGTGCCTAGCAAAATATTTATTAGAATTCTGATGAAAAAGTTTGAGAGGTGTCAATGAGCACCATCTGGAATGTACAGAGTGTGTCTGTGCAAAGGACATTTTTGTTTTCCAGCAGATAATTGAGAAATATGCATTTGATAAAGCAGTTTATTACTGTATATGTACATCAATTTAGAGAAAAAATAAATTGATACACATGCTATGAATTGTATTCAATTGTATTATATGGTAATTATGTATGAATGGCTGCATCAACAGAAGGGTAGCATCAAGACCACAAGAAGTGATAGTACTGCTTTATACCACATAGTGAGGCCACATTTGGAATATTTTGTACAATTCTGGTTGCAGAAAAAGATCCTGGGGCTCTAAAAAGAATACAGAGAAGAGCAACAAAACTGATAAGGGGTCTGGAGGCTAAATCATGTGATGAATGGTTAAAGGAACTACATATACCTAGTCTAACAGAGAGATGGTTTTGAGGTGGTGGTGATATGATAGCTATCTTCTGGTACTTGAGGGGCTGTCATAGAGAAGAGGGCGTCGACTTATTCTTCAAAGCACACGAGAGTAGGACAGGACGCAATGGGGAGAAGCTTGTCAAGAGATATCCAACCTGGAACTAAGGAGAAATTTCCTGACAATGAGAACAATTAACCAATGGAACAGCATGCCTCCCAGTTGTGAGTGTTCCAATTGTGAGGTTTTCAAGAAAAGATTGGACAACAATCTGTCCAGGGTGGTATAAAGACTCCTGCCTTGAGTTCCAGCTCTATGATTCTATTCTATTCTATTCCCTTGTTTGAAATGGTACAGGTTCTCCTGCTTGAGCAGGAGGCTGGACTAGAAGACCTCCAAGGCCCCTTCCAGCTCTATTCTATTCTATTCTATTCTATTCTATTCTATTCTATTCTATTCTATTCTATTCTATTCTATTCTATTCTACTCTACTCTATAATATTGCATTCCACTCCACTCCACTCCACTCCACTCCACTCCACTCCGTTCCATTCCACTCTACTCCGTTCCATTCCATTCCATTCCATTCCATTCCATTCCAATCCATTCCATTCCATTCCATTCCATTCCATTCCATTCCATTCCATTCCATTCCATTCCATTCCATTCCATTCCATTCCATTCTATTCTATTCTATTCTATTCTATTCTATTCTATTCTATTCTATTCTATTCTGAATAAACATGAACTCTGGAAGGACTTACGCAAACACAATCTTAAATGATTATTAAATACAATAATGAACAGAATGAAACTGAAGTACAAATAGTCCTTGACTCATAACCACAATTGACCCCAAAATTTCCATTGCTAAGCAACAGTTGAATTTTGCCTCATTTTATGATCTTTCTTGCTACAGCTATTAAGTGAATCACTGCAGTTGTTAATAACACAATTGTTAATTGAATCAAGTTTCCCCATTGATTTTGCTTGTTAGAAGATTGTAAGATGCAGGTGATATGTTATTCACAGAGAATCCTGATGAATTTCAGAAAAGTACTAGAAAAATTGTTTAATGCAAGAAAAGTGTATATATCTGAAAATTAATATATCAAAAAAATGAGGTAGTTTGATTGACAGGGAAAATGGAGTTAAGATTTGCAAGTTATATATAAATAATAAACAGAACAAATAGGCAATTTTATGCTTTTAAATTCCTGTGGAGATGAGAAAATGAATGAAGACATTTTAAAGTTCTGAAATGTAGAAAGAAAAGTAATAGCATGCAATCTGTTGTAAAGAATAAATATTTGTGAAAAGAAACAAAATGTTATGTATCAGAATGTGTTTCTGCCCCATTTGTTATATGGAAATGAGAGTTATATAAATCAGCATGAACACTGTTATATATGGTGGGAATGGATTATTTAAGAAATGTGCATGATAAAAAAAAGAGAAAGTGAGGACTGAATGGGTGCTGAATATAAAAGGAAGTGACTAAATTGAAAGAAGCATGTTTAGATGGATTGGTCATCTGGAAAATTATGAATTGGGATTAAATGATAAAACAAAAAAGGAAGAAGGATTAAAGAATTAAGAAGAAGAAAAAGATGATGTCACAATTGAATAGAATTGAGATTCTCAAAAAAGAGAAATGGAAATGAAAACATAAATTGACGTATACCTGTGGTAAAAATAAAGATAATTTATGAAAATAAAAAGGTATGGGGAAGCTATAGCGAATTATATTGATAAAATTAGATTTACCTATATTTTTCTTTTTTTATTGTCCCATTCCTTAATAGCTTTGACTTACTTATTTTTAAAAGGTAAAGGTTCCCCCGCACATGCGTGCTAGTCATTTCCAACTCTAGGGGCCGGTGCTCATCTCCGTTTCAAAGCCGAAGAGCCAGCGCTTGTCCGAGGACGTCTCCATGGTCATGTGGCCGGCATGATTAGACGCCAAAGGTGCACAGAACGCTGTTACCTTCCCACCGTAGTGGTCCCTATTTTTCTACTTGCATTTTTTATGTGCTTTCAAACTGCTAGGTTGGCAGAAGCTGGGACGACTAACAGGCGCTGACTCTGTTACGCGGCACTCGGGATTCGACCCACCAAACTGCCGACCTTCTGATCGACAAGCTCAGCGTCCTAACCCAAACAGAGATGAGCACTGGCCCCTAGAGTCGGAAACGACTAGCACGCATGTGTGGGGGAACCTTTACCTTTACTTATTTTTACTTTTGTTCTTCATTTTGCACATTGTTACCCACACAGAAATTGAATACTGTAGTATGGTAGATATGTTTGTCTATGTTTTGTTGAAAAAGCCAAAACTGGCCTGATTAACAGAATAACTAAATCAAAATTAACCAAGAGGAAATATGTCTTAGCACGATTATGAAGAGAGGTTTGACAGCTAGATTTAATGTGACTCTATTATTCTCTATTGAGGGTGCCATTACAGAAATTCTATCAACAGAATCTCACCTACATATCAATAAATTGAATAAGAAACCAGTGATATGACAGCCCATTTTCTTCTAGATGATTCTATTTATCTTTTACTCATGGTTTATGTATGAATTGCTACTTCTGCTTTGCTATAGTAGTGCCTTCTGTCAAATTAACCATGAAGTGTAAACTTCATTCTGTTTTTTCCTACTTCACCCAAACAATTTTAACTGAAAAAAACTGTGTTAGTTGCATTATAAAATGAACCACTCTTCCATTTCATATTTCTTCAGAAACATTTGAAAGCACTCCTTGCACTTCCAATAGGAAATTTTAGAAATTCTTTATTTTAAAGTTGGGCTCTGTTCTACAGAAATAATTACACATGTGTTGTTGTGTAGCCGGTTCTTTGCAGGCAATAAGTGAGATGGAAGGTTGCAAACAGGAACATGCTTTATTGAGGCAAACAGGAACAGAACTGAAACAGTGGCTGCTGCGCAGCTACTTATACAGTTGGCCACTAGGCGGCGGCCTATAGGTTTAAAGGAACCCATTCCTGCCCCAAATCAACCAATGATCTTCTTGGAAACAGCAAGTCTGGCTTAGTCATCGACTGTTACACAGACACACCATTGAGCAACCTTTAAGTAGCATTCAGACAGACACGTGAATCAGTACAAGTAAAAATCCCAATACATTACATGTGTCTTAATACAAAGATTATACACAGATTATTCTTTCTCAGTTGAACTTCTGGGGAAGAAATGGAGGAGTGAAGATTTTAACGTTGGGCATATTGAAGGATATTTGTGTACAATACACTAAGAAGTTGATTTAAGAGCATTTGCCTCTACAAATAAACTGTGTTTAAAAGTTTACTCTTATGGAAGAGTAACAAGTTTTGCCTGACAAAATTGAGACTGATTTTTGGATTTAAAAATAGGCTACAAAAATGACATGGAACAAAATGTTACACTGGACAAAGAAAAAAACCTCAGTAGTGTCTTAATAATTAAGAGCAATGTACAAATAATAATAATAATAATAATAATAATAATAATAATAATAATAATAATAATAATAATAATAATAATAATAATATAATAATAATAATAATAATATAATAATAATAATAATAATAATAATAATAATAATAATAATAATAATAATAATAATAATAATAATAATAATAATAAACCAAGAGGCAGCCTGAACAATTTTCTTTTATTGGATTTACCACAGAGGGTTGTTAAGCAATTTTGTGAAAAGGGAAAAAGAAAAAAATGAAAATAAATCAAATTCAATGAGTCATGGTGACACAGTGGTTAGAATGCAGTACTGCAGGCTACTTCTACTGATTGCCAGCTGACAACAGTTTGACAGTTCGAAACTCACTCATTCTTCCATCCTTCCAAGGTTGGTAAAATGAGGACCCAGATTATTAGAGGTAATATGCTGACTCTGTAAACTGCTTAGAGAGGACTGTAAAGCACTGTGAAGTGGTATATAAGTCTAAGTGCTATTATTTCATGGAAGTAAAGATCAAGATTATTAGAGGTAGCAGGATGGAATGTAAAGTTGATTTATTTGATCAAGGTTGAAATAAATAAAGGTCTATGATAACCTTTAATGGACTTCTGCTGCTGTCCGGACTGAAATGATGAGGTGTATGGATTTTTTGTAAATGAGATGTGATATGGGAAAAAGAGATCATTGCTGTATTTTAAGGGAAAGTGATAAATTATTAAAATTGTTTATACTTATTGTGATGAAGGTGGAAGTAATTTCTTTATATATTTCTTTTCCTTTTCTTTACTATATACTTATTTTTTTTTCTATTTATTTTTCTATTTTTTCTTTTCTGCACGTTCTATTTTTGTTTTTATTCTTTTTTTAGTTTGTATGAGTTGCTGTTGTAATTGCAATCTATTATAAATTTTCTATTAAAAAGGTTATTCTTTCTCAGTAGTGGAATTTTAGTTTTTTCCTCTCTCCCTCACTGCATGTAAGTTAGACAATATTGTTTTATATTCATAACCTTCTCATTGTTTTTAGTTCTTTCTTTTCTCAGTAAGAAAAATAATTGAAAACAGTCATATTGTCTATTTTGATGGATACTGCTAGCTGCTGCCCACATGAGAATATCCTAAAAATCTGGGTTCGTTCTTATAATGTTAAAAGTCAAATTAAAAATACATTAAATGAATGTGAACATTCAGATTGGCAGCTAGTCATTTTTTCTTTACTTACCTAAATTGTGAATTTTCAACAAAACTGACAACTGACATTCTTTAGAACTGCAGGATTCTGTTCAACTGTTTCCTCCTGTTTCTCTCTTTCAACTGTTCAACTGTTCTATCTGGTGTATCCTTAATGTGTTTTCCTTTGTTCCAGTACTTCAAATAGGTTGGGAAGCTAAATCTAGATCTAAATTCCATGAATTTATTGTAAGATACACCCCCCCCATTTTTTCTCTTGTTCCTTTTTTGCTTGCAACACAATTCTATGTCTAAAAATTTGCTCCCACTGTGGCCATAATCCATACATATGATACCTTTCTTGTTGTGATTTTAGCATGGATATATTCAGTGGTGGGATTCAGCCAGTTCACACCACTTCGGCAGAACTGGCAGTAGCTAATTTTTTGTTGCCCAGGCCCAGAATGGACTTCCGGAAGCAGCATCCACACAGAGAACTGGTTGTTCTCATATTCGAATATTCATAAAAATACGAATATATTCCTATATATTCCAATAAAGTATATTCATAAAAATAAAGATGAACTGTAACGCAGTTGGAGTGGGGAAGGGAGTGAGTGCAAGGAAACCAAAATAAGCAGATATAGTCAGCTTGTGGACAAAAGTCACTGGTAGGCAAAATCACGTCAAAAAAGAAACAAGAGCCTTCCAGCCTAACATTGCTGGAATAGAGTGAAAATTAAAAGGGTGGCCAAAATCAATGGCATTATAAGAATATAAGTATAAGAATATAAGCAATACCCTGCTGGTTTGGATCCTGGCCCCTCTAGTACAGTATTCTGTTCTTATAGGGGTCTACCAGTTGGATTGCTGCCTTTACAAACTGATTAGGATCTATTGAGAGAGAAAGGAATTCACTAGAAGACAAATTTAGAACTTGCTTGAAATAATTTTTGTTCTAGGTTCTTTGTCCATTATTTTTAGGAAAAAAATATGTATATTTGTGCGGAGGCAGGGGGTAGGAGAGAAACAGAGCATATAATATTGGTATATTTGATAGTTGGGAATAGGTATACTGGACACTCAGTTATTCACAGCTGAACATGATTGGGTATGATAAACTAAATGACTCAGAATGCCAGATTGTCAGAAAAAACCAATGGACCATTAACTAGGTCAGGTATGGGCAGGTAGAGAAATAGCATTGACATAAGCTACTATGATTGATTCAGCAATAAATAATATCTTATTTGTAATGTTTCCACCGTTTCTGTCTTCCATCATGAAAGTCAAGGCATCAGTTGCATCCATTGGTGGAAACGACTGGTTCAAATTCCATAAATTAGTCATGGAAGTTCCCAAGTAATCTCCAATTCAGATTCTGATCAGATTGTTTAACTTCACCAAGATTTATCATCTGTCTTCAAAACCATGTCCTGGTATTAGAGATGTGAAGTATTACCACACAGTTTCTGATTCAAATAGAAGTAATTGCCTTTCCTCAATATTGCATGATGGATTAAAAACTTAGAGTATCACTTAATTCCCTGGATGCATGATATTCATTCCTTATTAATGAGGAACTACATTGTGGGGCTGAATATTAAGCGCTTGTTTATCCGTTATATTCTCTTTTCAATTCCTCAAAATGAACAATGCATCATGAAATCAAATCTAGAATTCCCAAAACCCCTTCGTGTATGACTTTATATACATAGTGTCAGGGGAAAAACTCATTAGAGGTGAGAGACAACACACCACAAGCATCTTACTGTAGGATCCAGAGGTTTATTGGAATTTAGAATACATAGTAAGTTATAACCAGTGGTTGGATTCAGCCAGTTTGCACCACTTCGGCAGAACTGGTAGCTAATTTTTTTGTTCCCCAGGCTCAGAACGGACTTCTGAAAGTGGCATCTACACAGAGAACCGGTTGTTCATATATTTGAATCCCACCACTGGTTATAACCCACTGCAATGAGGACCAACCATACAGGCAGTCAAAAGGGATGGCTTGTGGTCAATTGGCCCCAATCCTCTGTTAGTGCCACCCTTTTATACCTTAAAACTACAAGCACGGGACCTCTGAGGTCATAACAGCAGTTGAGTCAGTTCCTTGTTCTGACCACAGCTTTCCATACCACCATTCCAACACATATTGTTGTAAATAGTTGCAAAAACAGTTCGTCAATTCCCACACTTTCTGGTTCCTCATTCTATGAAGAAATGTATGCAGATGGAAGCATTATATTCTAAAGGAGGCCATAGTTCAAGCTTCGGTTAATTATCACTCAGCAGGCTCAGGCCTCTACCTAATCAACAAGTTCTCTGATAGTTAGCAACTCCTTATCTATCCGGGAAACAGTGAACCAGATATAAAGGGATATTGATAGATATTATTTTCTCAAAATAGTGATCTCTTAATCATGTCTGGACAGGTTTGAAAAATTCTACACTGGCAAAACTAGTTCACAAATCTCAGACAATTTCATAACTGCAATTAGTTATAAGAAACAATATCACCTCAGCTTTTCTTTTTATTATTCATTTGACTGATTCCATAGAACAGTTTCAGAGAAGGGCTTTAACCTCTGAGAGATTTATTCTCATCAGTATAAGACTGTAGGAAGCAGGAAGCATTCAATTGCATCCATTGCTTGGAGACTGCCTGGACAAGTCCCTGCAGTTTTCTTGGCAAGTTTTTTTCAGATGTGATTTTCCATTGCTTCTTTTCTAGACCTCACAGAAAGTGACTGGTCCAAGGATGCCCAACTGGTTTGTGCCTCAGCCTCAGCCAGAACTGGAACTCCCAGTCTCCCATTTCTAGGCAGATGCCTTAACTACTACATCAAAGTGCCTTGGCAGGGCATTATGCTCTATTAGAGAACAAAATTATCTGTCACCCTTCTCCTTGATCCTCCCTCTGATTGTCATGGTGCAGGGGAGGGAACTGAAACTCATCATTTCTGCAACCCAGATAAAGCTGAAGATTCAGAAGCTGTAAACAGGATTTTTAAGAAGGCAGATTTCCTTGGGAGGTGATCATAGTTTTGCTATGTTCTCCATCCGAGTTCTTGGAATGCAGACTGATACTGATAAGGATCATGACTCCTAAGTGAAGTAAACTCTGCATCAGAAGTTGAAGAGTTGTTGGAAATAAACCAGTTTGAAGTGGATGAAGCAACCAACTGAGGCATGATATTAAAAGAGGTGATTAGAGTTTGAAAGGATAAAAAAAAGCCCTGGTGGTGTAGTGGTTGGAATGCAGTATTGCAGGCAAACTCTGCCCACAGCCTGGAATTCTATCCTTATGGGGTTCAAGGTTGACTGAGCCTTCCATCCTTCTGAGACCAGTAAAATGGGGACCAAGATTGTTGGGTACAATATGCAAATAATGCTGACATTGTAAACTGCTCAGCGACTGCTATAGAGCACTATGGGGCAGTATATAAACCTGAATGCTATTGCTATAAACAATTGCAGTCACACCTGCTTTTTTTGTATAAAAAACCTATTTAGTTCTCAGTTCTCTATGACAGTATTCATATAGATCACTTTGAAGCAGATGAATAAAATTTGGAGAGTCTGTCATGCCTAAAGACAATATTTTACGAGAAATAATATTCCCATCTAAGCAATTTGTCAATTGTTTCATCTTGAAAACAGTCCCATCACAGAGAACATATGTCCAGATTTCAGTGTAGTGATTTATGACTCTGTCATAATGGTAGATGCTCTCTCATGTATCTTTGATATTATGAAGCTTGGAGCCATTGTGGCTTTTCCATTTTCATTAACAAAACTAACAGCAATGTAATGTTATGGATATAGTCAAGTTGCTAATTCCTGCTTAAGATTCTTTCTGATAAATACATAATTTTAAAAAGGAATGCAGATGTAGAGAGCTGAGTCTGATTTTGGTCTGTGTGTGCTGGGGGATGCTCCTTTGATTTTTCAAATTTTAATAGTTACATGGAAGAAAGCAACTTAATTATATATTATTACAAATGCAGGAACAGCAACCTCTTAAATAAATTGAAACTGATTATTTAAATGAGTCTCTCTCTATTAATCTATCAATTACATGTGCACAAATGGCTGTTCTCACATAAGATGCACATTTAAAAAAACATGGTGCCAATTTATAATTATAATATTACATGCAGTGGTGGATGTAGCAAAAGTGGTTCCCACTATGGAATTGGAAGTAGTGATTCCCTTCACCCTCCTATGCAGCTTTAAAATATGTTCCAGATGATTTCCTAACCTCCTGGAGTGGACTTTGAAAGCACATAGGCAACCACAGAGGGGAGAAGAAGCAAACGGTTGTATTGCACTATCCCTCAATACAAGCAATGTTGTTTTGTGAGATGGCTTCCTTTGTGCCTGCCAGGCTCCATGTCCCTAGTGTTATTTCCAAGAGACTCTTTTAACTTAAAAAATTAAATGGGAAGCTATTGTGCAATAAAGTCAAATCCCATCTTGAAATATCATATTTGTTCCTAAGTATTTTCTTCTTAGGTAGACATCCAATGATGCTTAGAAATTAAATGGTGGTTGGCTGAAGCTCAGTCCTTTTCTCTCTTTTTTTGAAAAGGTTGCTTATCTTTTGAGAAAAAAGCCAAAGGCAAATAGTAAACATTTTGCATGAGTGTTCATGACACTGTCTCAACATTCCAGGTACTCTTACCAGCCCAAGCCAATTGGTTTACTGCAGAAAGAGAAATCTTAAGCATCATGTTGGATTTTACATGTTATTTAAGATTTAGAACATAGGCATTGAAATTACCAGCTAAATATTATTTGAGTAGGATGAAGCATGATTATTTCATGTTTATCCCAATTTTTCAGGATATATTATTGGAGTGGAATGAGTTCATTTTGGCTAAGGCTGGTACTTGATGTGAAGTATTCTTGATAAACAACTGAGAGCTTCAATTAGTGCAAAATGTCCACATTAGAAGTCTAGCCTCTCCAGTGATATACAGCAGCGTTTCCCAATCTTGTTAACTTGAAATTGTGAGGATGTCAACTCACAGATTTCCCCAGCCATTTGGGGAATTTTAGATCCATATATCTTAAGGTTGCCATGGTTGGGAAAGACTGATATACAGCATAATCAGAATGGTCTGGCAACCCTAATTTTATCTTCTGCCCACATATTGCTGACCCTGTCTTATGCCACTGTATTTTGTACTTCAAAATTGTAGGAAAGAAACTATACTGTTCCTTTTTTATCCAGCAACTATGACCCTGCCACTGTGCTGTAATGAGAAAAATAAATAGCATTTCCTTTTCCCTTTTCAAGCTCAAAACATTTCAAATGTCTAGTACTTGGAACAACATGTCCTGGGTCTTGTTCTGAATGTAAAACAAAACATGCTGCTTTGTTTCAAATACAGAACAAAATGCAACCATTTTAAGTTGGGCTATGTAGGAGTGTTCCAAATAATGGGAGCCAATGTCTTGCCGCTTAACAATTACAATGTTATTTATTTATTTTGGATTTTTCCTTACTTAGGTTATCCAGTAGCAGAGACTGCTCAGGACCCTGATACTGCTATAGGGTTATACACTATAGGGCGAATTTCTGCCGTAAAGCACCAGGTCATTGATCAGCAGAAAGAGTGAGGGAACCATGACAAGGTGGAAGCTTACTGCAAGGAGGTTGAGGGGTTGGTGAACTGGTGTAAGGAAAACAGCCTAGTTTTAAATACCGGAAAAACCAAAGAGATCATTGTCAATTTCAGAAAAGGCAGGCAAAGCCACACTTCTCTGTGCATTAATGATTCACCTGTGGAGATGGTTACCAACATCAAAATCCTGGGTGTGCAGCTAACGAGTAGACTGGCTTGGTCACTCAACAGTGAGAAACTGGTGAAACGGGCACAGCAGCACCTGCATTTTCTGCATCACATGAGAAAAGCACATCTTCCTTCCCCTGTCCTGACCACTTTCTACAGGGGGATGATCAAGAGCATCCTGTTATACAGCATCACAGTCTGGTTTGGAAGCATCACTGCTTCAGACAGGAAGGCGGTGCAGAGAGTGGTGAGGATGGCTGAAAAGATCATTGGCAGTTCCCACCCCTCCATCCATGATATAGCACAGAAGCGTTGCTTGAGCAGGATCCATAGGATTATCAGGGACACGACACATCCTCTTCATGACCTGTTTTCCTTGTTACCTTCTGGGAGGAAGCTTCGTGGTATCTGTAGCAGAACATCCAGAGTCAGCCATAGTGTCATTCCATACAGCATTAACCTTGTGAACTCTCAAGCTTCCTCCTTCCGTTATATATTCAAGATGGACAGTATTTAATATTTATTTGTTATGTATATGTAGGGGCTTGGGTCTATACATATGTTGTTTATAGTATGTTTAGGTGTGTGTCATGTATGTGTTTCACTTTGAGAGCGGGCAACTAAATTTCATTTTTGATGTGTGCCGTTGTGCCCACAGTAAAAAAATGACAATAAAGGTTATCTTCTTATCTTGTATTTATCTGATATTGGTGAGAGCCCTCAAAATGAATACCAGCTTTGAGGATCTGCCCCTGGATTGGACCCACTGTGGTAGTTCTGCTTCTTATGGAACTGGAAAATTAAGTGGTTGCATGGCCTTCAGGCAAAGTTTACACCCATAGCTCAGTTTTAAGTGTGGTTGTGTGTTTTTAGTTCATTTACACATTACTGTATTCATCACACTATATTCAGATGGATTTAATTTCATTTATAAGCAAGACTGATAAAATGAGTGCTTAAAGGGGAAAAATATTTAATCCTTGAGGACATTTCTATCCAATAAAACTCTATGAGCCCATTATTTAATCAAGTGATAGAAAGGGAGTCTAAGGCTAAATCAGTTTCTGTAGTTCAGTTGTTCTCTTTAATAAGCCTCTTAAGTGCAGACAATGTTGCTAAAATAGGTGACACCATGAGCATGTTAGAGCCTTTGGCTACTGTGCAAACACAATTGCTCTAAGCCTAGGTAACTTAAGGGTGAAAGGGAAAATGATCTACAGCAGGGGTGTCAAACTCAATTTCATTGAGGGCCACATCAGCATTGTGGTTGCCCTCAGGGGGCCGGGTGGGCATAGCCAGGGTGGGCGTGGCCTACTGGGTGGGCGTGGCTAGAGTGCGTATGGCCTACTGGGTGGGCATGGCCAGCTCTAAATCGTTTGCATCAAGGGTGCCTATGGGGGCCTGGGCAGGAGTGGGGCAGATCTGGGGGTCTCTGGCAGAAGGAGGGTCTCTGGGCCAGGGCCAAGGCAGTGGAGGCCGTTCCCTCCCTGTTTCCAGGATGGCTTCGTGGGCTGCATGAAACCACTTTGCGGGCCGGATCGGCCCCCGGGCCTTGTGTTTGACATGTCTGATCTACAGTGATGATCCCTCCATGGAAAGAGTACTTGGTTGAGAAAGTGGCCCAAATGGAGGAGATAAGAATAGGATACACCTAAGCACAGGTCCTAGTTTGAGAAATTCTTGGAGTTGAAGTCCACATTGCTTCAGATTGCCAAGGTTGAGAAGTACTGCTGTATTATATACTGAGCAAACCAACAGAACATGGAAGGATGGACCTATTATAATTTTGGCACCATTACAGTTTGCTTTGGATATATAAACAGAGACTTGAGTTCAGGTGTGGAAGTACTTTGAATGAATGCAGCTCTATAGATGTTGAAATTTAGGATTCCATTAAAAATGAAGGGAATGTTTTAAAACACTCTGAAACTCTCCAGATTCAAATTTATACCTGAGCTTAGCAAGCCCATGATATATTATCTTCTTGTTATTGTTGTTTTTATCCAATTATCTATGCTGATTTGCCTGGCTATTTTTTGTAACTTCTAAAGACTTTGAAAAGTGACTTATTTCTTATGTCATATGCTGCTGGCTTTCTGAGCTTTCAGTGTTGATTAAACTCAATTAATTCATTTGTTTGTGCAGACTTGTGAATGTATTTAAAATGCAAAAACGTCTGAAAAATATAGACTCTTTTACAACCTTTGTTGTACGTATACTCTGTTCATGTTTGACATTTGTTAAAACATTTTCATGGTTTTTTTTGCTGCAGTTCTTCTGTCCCCTTGGAGTCTCAAGTGTAAAAGAAGTTTTTGCCTATGATTCTCATCTACCTTTAAGTATATTAGGATGTAAAGATTAATTTGATTGATTGATTGATTAGAGATATATGCCACCTTTTTGCTCTGGTGAACATTCATTGCTGAATGCCAGTTAGATTTTTATTTTATTTTTTGTGTCTCTGTGGGATGGCTTTTGTCTTAAGTAGTGGAAACGAAATAAAATAAAATTTAAAATTTCTTCAGCATTCATGTAATGCAAAATTTCTCAAAACATAACAAAACTAAAAAAGTCTTCTGAACTTGCAAAGTACAGGTAGTCCTCAACTTATGATCACAATTGGGAGCAGAAATTCCTCTACTAAACAATGTGTTTGTTAAGTGGGTCATGGCTGATTTTACTAGCTTTTTTTTTTGCTACACTCATTAAGCAAATCTTATGGTCATTAAGCAAACTGCGGGGTTTTTAAGCAAAGCTGGCTTCCCCCAGTTGGTTTCCCCTTTTCCTTCCAATGCTTATTAGCATAAACCATCCTCGCACTTGTCACCATGTAAAGAGCGCCTGTTACTTGTCCCAGCTTCTGCCAACCTAGCAGTTCGAAAGCACGTAAAAATGCAAGTAGAAAAATAGGGACCACTACGGTGGGAAGGTAACAGCATTCCGTGAGCCTTTGGCGTCTAGTCATGCCGGCCACATGACCACGGAGACGTCCTCGGACAAGCGCTGGCTCTTCGGCTTTGAAATGGAGATGAGCACCGGCCCCTAGAGTCAGAAACGACTAGCACGCATGTGCGGGGGAACCTTTACCTTTACCTTTTTAAAGAAATAGTGTCCCAAATGGTTTTTTGATTGGTTTGTCCATAATATTTAGAAGGCTTCAGGTTCCATTTGTATTTGTATTTTAAATATTTTATGCACTGACATTATTATATTTACCCAATATGATTTAGCATACTTACAAGACCACCACATAGGATAAGATGTACTTGGAATTTGATTGTATTTCCAACACTAAGTTAGAAATCCTTCTATACATTTTTGCCAGTCAATTTGGAGTCAACTACCAATGGTATCCTATTGTATAAACGTTTTCTTCCAAACTGTAATTCAAAGTTAACTTTAAATCACTGGTCCATATATTCTACCACTGGTCGAGCATTATGTTGTAACCAAAAAAATTTTGTCCATTTTTCCATAGAATCTTAAACATAGTCATCTTTTGGATTCATCTTAAGTAATTTTATTATTCATATGACCTTCTCCAGAATATAAATTCATATCCATTTGAGATTTGACTCCTGCAAAAACAAACCTTTGAGCCTTGGTGGAGCAGTGGGCTAATGCCTCCTTAAGTAACACCAGCTGCCTGCAATTAGTGCAGGTTCAAGTCCCACCAGACTCAAGGTTGACTCAGCCTTCCATCCTTCCGAGGTAGGTAAAATGAGGACCCAGATTGTTGGGGGCAATTAAGTTGACTTTGTAATAATGCCGCTTGAGGGGTGTGTGAAAGCCCTAATAAGCAGGCATATACATAGAATGAAGGCTACTGCTAAGCTTGTAAGCCGCCCTGAGTCTTCGGAGAAGGGCGGGATATAAATGGAATTAAAATAAAATAAATAAAATAAAATAAATTTTAAAAAGTTTAAATCTTTCAAAAAATCTACAATAACTAAATAAAACACAAACAAAATCTTCACTTACTACTTGTTTTCTGGTTTTTATCTTAATTGCCTCTTCTTCAAATATCAACAATATGCTATCGATTTAGGTTCCAATGGCATCTCTTTTCTGTGTAATGCTTCACCTGTTAATAACCAAGTGGCACTTTGTAAACCAATTTTCTTTTATACTTCCACCATATATGCCTAATCGATTGCCTAATAACATGATTTTTGACTTTACCTTATCATACCATAAATAGACATGCCACCCAAATCTCAGATCTTCAAAGTCTATCAACCTTGGATTTTTCAAAGTTATCCAGTCTTTTAAGCATACCAAACAACAGGGATTATAATATAGTCTGAGATCTGGCAAATCCAGACCTCCTTCTTCCTTAACATCCTATAGGAGCTTATATTTAAATCATAGGGTTTTTTTGTTTTGCCAAATAAATTTGGATTTATCTTTCTGCCATTATTTAAAAGAAGAATCTTTAATCAACATCAGTATAGTCTGGAAAAGAAATAACATTCTGGGTAGTACGTTCATCTTAATTACTGCAATTCTTCCCATTAAAGACAGAACTTTTCTTCATCTATGTAAGTCCAACTTTATCCCATTCCATATTTTAACAGAATTATTTTTATATGACTTGGAATTTTCATTAGAATCACCCCCAAATTCTTTTTTACAACTTTAAATCCAGTTTTACATTCCAATTTCCTCTGCTCTTCCATATTCATATTCTTGGTCAGTATTTTGTTTATTTATTTTCAAATCCACCATTTCTCCAAACATTTTAATCTTCCTCAGAGTGTATTCAATATTCTCTAGCAGGCTTTGCAAAATCAAAACCAAGTCATCAGCAAAAGCATGAAGTTTATAGCTATGTATTTTAATTTGCAATCCTTTTACTCTGTTATCTTGCTTGATGTCCCTTTTTAGCAGTTTAACACCAAGATAAATAATAAAGGGAACAACGGTCATCCCTGTTTTGTTCCTTTCTGGATTTCACATGGTTTCATAA